>NW_024068029.1:80000-269302 GCF_009389715.1 Phoenix dactylifera | reverse complement strand
CACATGAGTACAAATTTGACTAAAGAAGGATTCCTTCCCAGATCCGACCCGGTTGAAGATCGGATCGGGTCCGAGTTGGGTTCGGATCCGAATCGGGTCCAAATTCTTTGTGCTTTTGGGAAAGAATTTTGGCCAAATCTAATTTGGCCATATCATAACTATGAGGTGCTGGGTAACCCATGATTTGAAAGACTTGCAATTGACCTCCAGTCAGAACAGATGACCCGCGACGAACCAAAATCGTCCGTCCACAAGCCAAATTTCATATCACACTATTTTTTATTATTACCTAGATGACTAATTGGATGGAAATTGGTGTCTCCCAGCTCCATCTCACGAGGGCAAAGGAAATCCCAGCGATCCTGCACCGCATCCTCACCGCGTCTCCACCGCATCCATGCCGTGCATCCCTTCCAAATCCTCCGCCGCCCAACAGCCCGAGTATGCCGCCATCAGCAGCCATCCCACCTCTCATCCACATCTGCAAGCTTCCCAAATCAGCAAGCCATCACCACGATTCACCCTAGCTCCTTCCCCATTTGCAAGCCGTGATCACCGCATTCATCTCCCTCAAAGCAAGGAAGATCCCAGCATCCTTCCTCTTCCGCGTACGATCCCGGATGATCCGCCTCCCATCAACGCCACAGCATCCCATTTCCTCCTCTTCCGGCCACAGCAACGGAATCCCAGCGATCGCGTCCGGCTCCTCGCACCAGCCCGCCTCTCAACCAAGTGTCCAAGATCCCACGATGCATCAAGACGTGCGCCCATTCCGGATTCCCAGCGAGCCCGTGATCCTTCCTTCCGCATCAGGCCGCCATCTTCAAGCATCCCGTGGCATCCGTCCCAAATCCCAGCTCTTCTGTGAATCTACTCTTTCGCGATCCACCCAGCCATTAGCATCCAAGCTCCCGCTTCCAGTCAAGCACCCGAAGAAGGAAGCCCCAGCCCCCTCTTCCGCAATCACCGGCGATCCCGCATCTGTGGCCCAAAGAAGCAAGCGCCCACCTTCCGCTTCCATGCCATCATCCCGTCGATCTCGGTCCACGGATCCGCGATTCTCCCAGCCTTCGGGCTATAAGAAGGAAGGAGGTCGGCAAGGAGGGGGGGAGAGCTGGGAGTGGGAGGAGCCGGCGGAGTCCAAAGAAGAAGAAGGGAGGAGGGAGCTCTCGGTGGGGTGTTGAGCCAAAGAAACAGAGGAGGAACAGGGGGTGCTCGGCTCGGTTGGAGGAAGAAGAAGTGTTGATGCTCTGTTTTCAAACAGAGCCAGTGCTTTGTTTTGTTTTTTTATTCTTTTTCTTTTTTTTTCATGTTTAGTTTTTTTTTAAGGGCAATGTTTTATGTTTATTGTTATTTTAATTAAGAGCAATGTGTTTTGAGTTTGAGTTTTAATTGAGAACAATGTTTTAAGTTTTAACTTTAGAGAATTTTATTTTGGTGGAGTGTTTTACTTTTAAGATTTTATTTATGCTGAAATTTTAATTTCTTTTATGCAATACATTAAATCTTCTTTTATGAAATTTATGTTTGCTTCAATCCTCTTAGTTTCATCCATTTTAATTTTATGCCAGAGCTTTATTTTTTATTAAAAATGCTTTTTGAATCTGAGTACATGTCGTCTAGTTAATTTTAATTAAAAATCATTCTCCGGTAGACTAGAGATTCCATCATCATCCCCGATATAATGTTTTTCTTCTATTATTCAAAAATCGCTTTTGAATCCGAGTGAACGTTTTTATTTTTAAGCAACTCCAATCGCTTCCCTGTGGATCGACCTCTTATAACCACTATTCCTCGAGTAAACCAGGTAAGAGTAAATTAAATTTAACTTTTGTTCGTCGGTTCTAACAACGATCTGTCTAGCGTATTTTTTTTAGTAGACAGGAATCGGACGAACAAATTTTGGCGCCGTTGCCGGGGAGGCAAATCGAAAAGCAAGAACGATCACGAAGATCAAATCGAATTTTGGATACCCGGAGTGAACGCACTCCGGTAGTAAGTTTTTATTTTTATTAATTTTTCTTATTTTTTTAGTTAGTAATTTTGTAGTTATTATTAGTTATTATAAGTTTTTTTATTAGTTATTCTGAAATTTGAAATTCAAAATATAAAGTTTTCTAAAAAAGTAAAAAAAAAATTGAAAAAAATTTCCAAAATTCAAAAATTCAAAAATTTAAATTCAAAATTTGAATTCTGTGATTTGAAATTTGAAATTTAAATTTTTAAAAAAAAATAAAAAAAAAATTAATTAAAAAAAATTCAAAATATATATATATATATTATTTTTGCTAGTAATTGATACCAAGGTGATCATACCTCTATTGGGACTCCTCACGGAGTAATCTCCAGAGCTTATTCAACGGGCATTCGGAGATTGACTGACGCATAAGGATTGTGTTTAGTTTACATTCAAGTTATTGCTATAAAAAAAAATTAAAAAAAAAATTAAAATTAAAAAAAACAACATAAATTTAAAAAAATAAGAAAAATAAAAAAATTGCTTGCTCATTTAATCAGTACAACCTAATGACATTGCATAAACTTTAAAAAAAATATTGATTATTTGCTGCATTTAGTATTAAGCATTTGCATAAAGTAATTAAGGGCAAAATCCATTAAAAAGATAAGGTCGGGAAGTCATTACCTGTCCTTAGCCCAAAAATCACCACCTTGCATACTTATCCTAAGCCAAATTAAATTAAAATCAAATTAGACGTTGGCCTTAGGGTTTTCGAGCTCAATTAGGCTCTTGGAAAGAAGCGGCTGAAAGCCACTCCAGTGAGAATTTAGTAATTGGTGATGTCTAGGAAAGTTTTACAACAGTGAGAACTGTTACGGGTATTGTGGTATCGGTGTATCCTTCTGGCACCACCACACACTCCGGGACTTTCCTGGTCACTGATTACTGGATTGCTTAACTGGTAAGCTCAAGCTTAATCTGAAAGGGAGATTAGGAGCTGTCTAATCTAGGAGAGAATTTCAGGAACTTTTTAACCTGATATATCTCTGTGCAACTAGATTTAAGAAGCTACTAAACCTCACTTAGCTCTAAGACTAATAGGGTCAAATTGTTGTGTGGTGTTGATTGTGGTCATCTTGGTCTAGCCCTTCTTCTTATCTTTTAGGATTTCGTTTAAAAAATTGAGTCTAATTAAGTTGTGGAAAATGTATGCATGGTAGAAGGTCATTAAGGGATAAGTTAACCCCATTTGATCCTGAGATTGACAGAACTTTTCATCACAACCTGCGAACTGTAAACCAACCGTCGATCTCTACAATGGGTGAACATATTAGAACCCTGAATGAATTGTTTGCACCCGCATCCGCTAGTCCCCCTACCTGCATAGTATTACCGATTAATAATGCAGCCCAATTCGAGATTCGGGCTGCAACAATAAACATGTTACCCAAGTTTCATGGGTTCGAGAGTGAACAACCCTACATTCATCTGAACAAATTTTTGACAATCTGTCAAATGTTTAGAAATCAAAACTTAGATGAAGAGGGTATTAAATTAAGATTGTTTCCCATGACTTTAGAGGATCGTGCCGCTGCATGGCTATATTCCCTTGCTTCAAATTCCATCACATCATGGGAACAACTATCTAGAAAGTTCATGGCTAAGTTCTATCCCATGGTAAAAACTGAAAAAATTAAGAATGCCATAAGAACTTTTAGAGAAAAATCTGAGGAGGAATTTTTCCAACTTTGGGAAAGATTCCATGACTTGTTGGTCAAATGCCCACACCATGGGCTTGATAAGGCTGATCTGGTCCACTTCTTTTATAAAGGACTACCTCCAGCACATAGAAACATGATTGAGTCCATGCACAAGGGTAGGTTCATGAACCAAACCCCGGATCAAGCCTATGAATTTCTTGTTGACTTAGCTGAAAATGCCCAAAATTGGAGTAGCTATGGTGAGGAAGTAATTAGAGATGAGTTTGGGTCTAGAAAACCAGGTAATTATGAAATGAAAGCAGACCCAGAACTCAAAAATGTCATGTCCAATCTGGTGGCTGGAATGAACAACTTGAGTAAAAAGTTTGATGCTTTCACTGTTTCCACTAGTTCGAGTTCATACAAAGAGTCAAATTCCGTCATGAAAGTGGATCACGAGTCATATAGTTTGTGTGTTATGTGTAACAGTCCTGAGCATCTAGTGGAGTGCTGCCCTAGTCTGCCTAACATAAAGGCCGAGCAAGCAAATACTCTAAATTCATATAGTGCCTTTAAGAAGCCCACTCCCAACTCGTTCAGCCCAGTTTACCACCCTGATAATAGGTTCCACCCAAATTTCTCATACAAGCAAAATGAACCTATTCAGCATCAAGGTGGTCCACTAGGTTTTCAGAACAACTTTCCCAGGATAGGTCCACCACAAATGAACCAACCTTTGGTTCCATCTGTACCGCCTTATAATACCCCTATCCCACAGCAACCTTCACAATTAGAAACCATGATGGCTAATATGATGAAACAACAACAAAATTTTATCAAGCAACAACAACAGACCAATACAGCCCAAGCCCAGACTAACCAATTCCATGCGCAAGCAATTGCAAAACTTGAGGTTAGTCTGAGCCAAATAGCTAACTCTCTAGGGGATAGGAAGAAAGGTGAACTACCTAGTCAACCAGTGCCTAACCCTAGTAGACAACAAAATCAAGGTCAGATAGGTCAGTATCAAATCAATTCTGATGGAAATCCGACCTATGAAGTCCAGGCAATTACCACTTTAAGGTCTGGCAAGCAAGTGGATAATAAAGTCCAACTTCCTGAAAATGAAAAAGAAAATAAAACTGAATCCGATAAGAATCCTATTCAGAAGAGGGGTCCAGAACAGGACAAACCGGAAGAAAGGGAAGAACCCATAGAAACATACAAACCCAAGGTTTTTTTTCTCAGTAGACTTCAGGACTCCAAGAAACAATCTAATTTTGATGAAATCTGTTGGGAACCCGCCCATGCCGCTGATATTTCAAAACAAAAATCAGATGGCAGCGGAATCGGCATGCACGGGTTCGACGTTCATCGCATGAACATTGTTTCTAGACCTTTCGTAATTAGGTAAGAATTAAAACTTTTAAAACTATTAGGAAGATCAAATCTTCACCTTGCGCGGGTAGATGATCACCGCAAATCTGAATTCGTGGTTTTGGAAGAGGGTTCGCTTGAAGCCGTTCAAACGTCCGGCCTCTACGGGTATCCACACGAAGCAGGATCCGATCCAAGCTCTCTATCTCACCGGGGTGCTAGCTCCCTTGCAGAGATAGTTTTGATGGCTGATGTCTCTCTCTTTCAATCAACTCTTGATTGTGCTTGAAGGAGGAAGAAGAAGGATGAAGAAGAGGAAGAAGATGAGCCCCTACGCAGCCTTCTCTGTTCCTTGCGTTGGATGAAGGAAGGAAGGGAAGGAAGCCCCAACTCTTGGCTTTTCTTCTCCCTTTGCTTGCGGCTGAACCAAGAGAGGAAGGGGGCTTCCACGGCTTGAAGAGGAGAAAAGGATTCAACTAGGGCGCGGCCCTAGTCCTCCTTTAATAAGGATGAAGGGCTCCTACAAGTTAGGAGCCCTTGACAACTTTCCAAGAGGGGGCGCCGGCCCCCTCTCTCTTCATGTCGCACCTAATCAAGTGGAGAGGGGCTGATGCCCCTCTTACTTGGTTAGCCTAATCCTCTTCCAAAGAGGATTAGGTCCTCTTTCATGGTTTAATCCTAATCTAATTAGGATTGGCCAAATTGGGTTCAATCTATGCTAGTCCTAATCCAATTAGGACTTGAATGAACCATGACTCAATTGAACTCTTCAATCCTAATCCAATTAGGAGTCATGTTGATTCATTAGATTAATAATTAATTTGACTTAAGGAAGTCCTAATCCAATTAGGACTCTATTTGAATCCGAAGTCCTAATCCAATTAGGATTTCTAGGAATCCTACTCCAAGTAGGAATCCAATTTTAATTCAAAATTCCTAATCTCATTAGGATTGTAGGAATCCTATTCCAAGTAGGAATCCCAGTCCTACTCCAACTAGGATTCCCAGTCCTAATCCAATTAGGACTCTAGGAATCCTACCCGAAGTAGGATTTGTGTTTAAGTCCAATTAATTAATTCCCTTTGTTCCTTCTTCAACTTCTTATCAATCAAATTGATTACTTGTGATTCCTAATCACGATTTCAACCATCGGATCGGTCAATACTTCTAGTGTGTGTGACCCCATAGGTTCTATTCTGACTGGTAGTGAGATATATTGTGATCTCTATCTCAATATCATTGAAAACTCCTTTCAATGGGTTGGAACGATTCCAACTCAACTCATTAGGGTTTATCGATCATCAAGATAATCCCTATGAGTCCCACCATCCACCAGTGACACCTAGCAGCATGTAGTGGCTACCCAGCAGAATGGAATGATGAACCTCTAGGTGCAGTTAACATGTGATACAGTCCTACTATCGTGGATCCCTACAGGACGGAGGTCATGGACAACTCGTCAAACCCCATCGTCTGTCATATGTCAAGATTTATTCGACTTGAGTTCGATAGTGGAAAACTCTTTTTCCACTTTATATTACTGCCCTGGCCAAGGTCTTAGAACTCAGTCTAACAAATCACATAGGATCACTCCTCTTCTATCAAGGTCGATAGATTCCTTATAGGTGCATACCCTACTCCTACAGTGAACTTACTGCAGCCAATCTACACTGCATGGACCCATATGGCTAGAGACCATGTATGTGTGCAGTCAAACTACAATAACCTCACTATGAGTAGCCGAAGCACCGCAGGTCAAAGGACCAGTCACACTACTGCAACATCAAGCAAGTCACTGACGAGTGGATAGACATCCAAGTGACTTCTTGTCTTGGTCACGCTCAGTACCCTTGTTCTCTAACAAGTACCTACACTATCACTTCAGTGTCCCTACACTGTGGACTCAAGTCTCGTCCATCCAGAAGGAAAGTGATCTGTGCACTGATCGGATCGATCACCGTCCTCGTGATGATCCATTGATCAGGAGCATTTAGAAATTAATCACCAATGATACATGGCTCAAATTCTCAACTCTTGAGAATATGTATCATCATCTTATTAATTCCTTGGACGATTCATAGACACATAAACAATATGAATGAAAAGATGCCTTTTATTTATTCAATAATAAATAGTCAAGTACAAAATTATGTCCCTAGAATTAATAATGTGTCAGCCAGATTGGCTTCTAGGCATACATCTAACAAAATCATGGAAGTCTTTAAAACTGTTCAAATAAATATACCTTTTCTCGATGCCATAAGACAAATTCCCTCCTATACAAAATTCTTGAAAGACCTCACCACGGTCAAAAGAAAAACAAGTATTCCTAGGCAAGCTGTTATGGCTGCACAAGCCTCATCTCTCATTCAACAACAGATTGCCCCGAAATTCAAAGACCCTGGTTGCCCAACTATTGAAATAAAAATAGGAGAGACGATCATCCAAAGAGCTCTATTAGATTTAGGAGCCAGTGTAAACCTACTTCCTTACTATGTGTACCAAAAATTAAGTTTGGGGGAATTAAAGCCAACAAATATTACCCTTTCCTTAGCAGATAGGACAGTGAAGTACCCCAAGGGGATTGTAGAGGATGTAATAGTGAAAGTAAATGAGTTTTACTATCCTGTGGACTTCGTTATCCTTGAGACTGAACCTGCAATACATCCAGACAGTCACACACCTATAATTTTAGGTAGACCTTTCTTAGCCACAGCAAATGCTTTGATCAACTGTCGAAATGGGATGCTGAAGTTATCTTTTGGCAACATGAAAGTCGAGCTTAATGTCTTCAACATAAGTAAACAACCACCAGACGACAAAGAAATCAATGAAGTTGACATGATTGAAAGTCTGGTTCAGGAGACTTTCTTACAAACTTATAATGAGGACCCTTTAGAAGCTTACCTTGCCCATTCCGAGGAAGGGGTCAAGCATGCGCCTCTTAGTTCTGTTCCCCTTATGAGCATAGATCGTCATCAGCCGACTGTTCTTCATCGGACTTGTCCAAAACCATTCTTAGATAATGGTTGAAAAAAAAGGGAGATTTACATTTTGTCTGGCTGAAGACATAAAACTTAGTGCTCTTGGGAGGCAACCCAACATGTAAATATCTTCTATTAAAAAAAAAAAAGTTCAATAAATTACTAACATGCAGGTTTGGGGGATTTTGTCCCAATTTTCAATTTACCCACCCATATCAGGTAACCTCTCCTCTGTCCTCTTACTGCTTTAAATTTTCTTTAACATTGAAGACAATGTTAGATTTAGGTTTGGGGGTATTTTTACGCATTTTATAAAAAAAAAGTTTTTAGTTAAAATTTTTGAAAAAAAAAATACAACACACAAGGTATATAAAATCTAAGAGCCCAATGACTAGTTGGAAGTAGTGCAAAGTGAGTTCTTTTTATTAAGTTCCTTTTAGTGAGTTGTAAGCTAATTAGTGCTTTGAATTTCACAACACATCTGGCCTGCATTTTCTAAGGTATAGGTTCGACATTGTGTTGAGAATATGGTAGCAACCTCGAATCCTGATGAACCATCTTTTTCTGATCCAAAAAAAAAAAAAAATGGTGGATTTAGTCAGGTACATCGAAAAGGGCTACCTATTGTCAAAGGTAAGCGGGCTTGTGATGAGGAACCTGAGCATAGGTCCGTAGGGGAGTCTTAATGCCCGACACCTCATGCCAACTGGTATGAGAATTGTCGACTAATTGCTCGCTACATGGAGGAATCATCACAGGAGTAAAAGTGCACAATATATACACTATCATTTCTCTTTAATGAAAAAAAAACAAAAACAAAAACAAAAAAACAAAAAAAACAAAAAAAAATGATGAAAAAAAAATGTATATTGACCTTAAGAAAGATAATAGTGCGAAAGCCGTCGTTGTAAAAATTCGAGTAAACTGGAATATTACAGATAAAGCCCATAAGGTATTAAAGTAAACATCCACAACTCTCGAAATCCTGCAGAAAAGATGATTTTGAATCAGCAAATAGGTCTTGTCCGACCAATTTTTGGAAACTACTAATATTAGTGATATTTTGGAGATCCGAAACCTTAGCTGGTGCATGGTCCAAACTTCACTGAGCACTCAAGTATAAATAAGTTTTACAACTCCCTAACGGAAAACTTAATGACTTCAACTTAAATTGCATACTAACCTAGAATTTGGGCTACTTAGTAATTAAAATCTTGTGTGCTTTTGAAATTCTTATCAGTTATGTACTTAAAATTAGACTTTCATTTCATAAAATAAATTTTATTTTGGGATTGAAGTTTGTGGGTAACTTCACTGCAAACCCTTACGAGACAACACTCGTCCACTAGGGTAACCTAGGGGTTTAAAGGCTTGTTGCACGTGCTAAGTGCAATCGTAATGCTCTACGAAAGTGAGTATTTATCTTAGTATATTTATATAATAAATAACACTTTTGCACTCTTATTTTATCATTTTCGCACTAAATTGCTAGAGACTAGCAATAAGCTAGTTGGGGGGTGTGATGAGAGCACAAAAGTGCGACCTACATATCACCTAAATTAGTATTATTGCTAACCGATAATGATAAATTCACTGGATTAATATTATATTTGGGTTTGGCACAGATTTTCATAAATTAGAGATAAAATGCACATTGAGTACAAATTTGACTAAAGAAGGATCCCTTCCCAGATCCGACCCGGTTGAAGATCGGATCGGGTCCGAGTTGGGTTCGGATCCGAATCGGGTCCAAATTCTTTGTGCTTTTGGGAAAGAATTTTGGGCAAATCTAATTTGGCCATATCATAACTATGAGGTGCTGGGTAACCCATGATTTGAAAGACTTGCAATTGACCTCCAGTCAGAACAGATGACCCGCGACGAACCAAAATCGTCCGTCCACAAGCCAAATTTCATATCACACTATTTTTTATTATTACCTAGATGACTAATTGGATGGAAATTGGTGCCTCCCAGCTCCATCTCACGAGGGCAAAGGAAATCCCAGCGATCCTGCACCGCATCCTCACCGCGTCTCCACCGCATCCATGCCGTGCATCCCTTCCAAATCCTCCGCCGCCCAACAGCCCGAGTATGCCGCCATCAGCAGCCATCCCCACCTCTCATCCACGTCTGCAAGCTTCCCAAATCAGCAAGCCATCACCACGATTCACCCCAGCTCCTTCCCCATTTGCAAGCCGTGATCACCGCATTCATCTCCCTCAAAGCAAGGAAGATCCCAGCATCCTTCCTCTTCTGCGTACGATCCCGGATGATCCGCCTCCCATCAACGCCACAGCATCCCCATTTCCTCCTCTTCCGGCCACAGCAACGGAATCCCAGCGATCGCATCCGGCTCCTCGCACCAGCCCGCCTCTCAACCAAGTGTCCAAGATCCCACGATGCATCAAGACGTGTGCCCATTCCGGATTCCCAGCGAGCCCGTGATCCTTCCTTCCGCATCAGGCCGCCATCTTCAAGCATCCCGTGGCATCCGTCCCAAATCCCAGCTCTTCCGTGAATCTACTCTTTCGCGATCCACCCAGCCGTTAGCATCCAAGCTCCCGCTTCCAGTCAAGCACCCGAAGAAGGAAGCCCCAGCCCCCTCTTCCGCAATCACCGGCGATCCCGCATCCGTGGCCCAAAGAAGCAAGCGCCCACCTTCCGCTTCCATGCAATCATCCCGTCGATCTCGGTCCACGGATCCGGGATTCTCCCAGCCTTCGGGCTATAAGAAGGAAGGAGATCGGCAAGGAGGGGGGGAGAGCTGGGAGTGGGAGGAGCCGGCGGAGTCCAAAGAAGAAGAAGGGAGGAGGGAGCTCTTGGCGGGGTGTTGAGCCAAAGAAACAGAGGAGGAACAGGGGGTGCTCGGCTCGGTTGGAGGAAGAAGAAGTGTTGATGCTCTGTTTTCAAACAGAGCCAGTGCTTTGTTTTGTTTTTTTTTTATTCTTTTTCTTTTTCTTTTCATGTTTAGTTTTATTTTTAAGGGCAATGTTTTATGTTTATTGTTATTTTAATTAAGAGCAATGTGTTTTGAGTTTGAGTTTTAATTGAGAACAATGTTTTAAGTTTTAACTTTAGAGAATTTTATTTTGGTGGAGTGTTTTACTTTTAAGATTTTATTTATGCTGAAATATTAATTTCTTTTATGCAATACATTAAATCTTCTTTTATGAAATTTATGTTTGCTTCAATCCTCTTAGTTTCATCCATTTTAATCTTATGCCAGAGCTTTATTTTTCATTAAAAATGCTTTTTGAATCTGAGTACATGTCGTCTAGTTAATTTCAATTAAAAATCATTCTCCGGTAGACTAGAGATTCCATCATCATCCCCGATATAATGTTTTTCTTCTATTATTCAAAAATCGCTTTTGAATCCGAGTGAACGTTTTTATTTTTAAGCAACTCCAATCGCCTCCCTGTGGATCGACCTCTTACAACCACTATTCCTCGAGTAAACCAGGTAAGAGTAAATTAAATTTAACTTTTGTTCGTCGGTTCTAACAACGATCTGTCTAGCATATTTTTTTTAGTAGACAGAAATCGGACGAACAAAGATGGATCAAGGAGTTGATCACAATGGGACCTACAGGATCAAGATCGAGTCAAGAGTTGAAGACGATCAAACCAATTGACGTGCATGTGCTTGTAAAATGACCCCATCCTGGATCCATGATCATCACCATTTAATTTTATTTTTGATAGATGCCTAGATGTTTAATGCTTATGTTTATGCGGGTAGATTTATATTTGCATGAGATGTGAATACGCGATCGAGTGAGACCTAAATCGAAACCTCCCTAATCAGTCGAGGGTGAACCAATATGAGTTAGTCATATTTGATTAATTGATCTAATTGGTGTCTAGGCAAGCCTATAAGGTGGTTACTTTGTTAGAACCTTACTCTCTGAGTAAGGGGAGCCTCCCACCTGCTTACCTGGCCAATTGTTCGATTACCTCTTATGAAGAACTCAAGTTGCAAACATTAAGACTTGATTATGCAATATTAAGTCCATAGGTCTTCCACCGTAGTAGAGCTGCTAAGGTCTTTTCGGTGTTGATTTGTCTCGGCTGGACATAGTGGGCAAGTTGCATCGGGGGACTGGACCTCTCTATTAGACATGAGATGTTGTGGGGTAAAGGTGGGGTTGGGCACCAATAACTGTTAGGTGAGGACCCAATGACGACTTTATTTCTGCGGTTATACGGTGGGTCTGACTTAACTAAGTAATGGGGCCAATAACTGTTAGGTGAGATTTTCATGACTTAAAGACCAAGTACCACTGCAATATGCTTGAGAAGCATTGTACAAGAGTTGTACACTTATCCATTTATATGTCACCAATAACTGTTAGGTGAGGCGGTATGTAAATCAATGAGACCGCAGTACCCACTAAAAATCCTAGTCGCGTAGGATTTTCGTTTCTCCATCAGGGGAGTATGAGGGATTCGAGAAAATAGTGGGAGCATATTTGTTTTAAAAGATCCTAAAATAAATAGAGTTCAAGTACAAAGTCTAACTAGAA
Organism: Phoenix dactylifera; assembly: GCF_009389715.1. NCBI lineage: Eukaryota > Viridiplantae > Streptophyta > Magnoliopsida > Arecales > Arecaceae > Phoenix > Phoenix dactylifera. The sequence continues at coordinate 256,753 of NW_024068029.1, read as the reverse complement.
TCTTTACTCTCTACAGATCACAATGTCAGCTTCAAACCCTTTGACCCGTATTCTTGAAACCAACCGACTGACCGGAACCAATTACAAAGACTGGCTGAGAAACCTCAAAATAGTTCTGAGTTGTGAGAAATTAGGGTATGTGCTCGAGAGTGACATCCCCAGGTTACCAGCACGTCCTACTGATGATCAGCGTAAGATGCATCAAAAGTGGACAGATGACGACATTAGGGTCAAGTGCTACATCATGGCATCCATGACTAATGAACTTCAATGCCAGCATGAGAATATGAAGACTGCTAGGGAAATACTGGCACACCTGCAAGAGTTGTATGGTGAGCAGAGCCGCACTGCACGCTTTAAAGTATCAAAGAGACTCTTCAAGGCAAAGATGCGCAAGGGGCAGTCTGTCCACGATCACTGTTTGACTATGATCAAAGACCTAGAGAAGCTTGAGAAGCTCGGTATGAACATGCATAAGGAACTGCAGATAGATCTGATCCTGCAATCCCTTTCTGATTCATTTGGGCAGTTTATAGTAAACTACCATATGAATAAGATTGAATGCACTAAGACCGAATTGTTGAACATGTTGGTAACTGCTGAGGTAGCCTTGAAAGTTTCAAGGGGCTCTGTTCTAGCTGCTGAACTGACTTCTGGTTCCAAGAGAAAGTCTACTTGGAAGAAAAAGAAGCCTGTAAAGAAGCAGAAGAAAGATAAGAAGCTTAAGAAGGAAGTTCACAAGAAAAAGGCTAATGACAAGGAAAAATGTTTCCACTGCAACGTCGATGTCCATTGGAAAGGGAACTACCCTTCATACCTCGAGAGCCTAAAGAACAAAAAGGCAGACACACCTTCTGAAGGTATATTAGACTTCTAGTTGGGTTTTGGATTCTGGTTCTAGTGCTCATTTGTGCACTACTATGCAGGGTCTAAAGGAAAGTAGGAGGCTGGCAGAAGGTGCAGTAACCCTTCGGGTTAGCAACGGAGCAAGAGTTGCTGCTGTAGCTGTGGGCACCTATCCTCTGCGATTACTGTCTGAATTTAGTTTATTGCTTAGAGACTGTTATTATGTCCCTGCTGCTAGCAGAAATTTGATTTCTGTTTCATGTTTAGCACAGGATGGTCATGTTTTGACTTTTTACAAAGACTACTGTTCTATTTATTTCAGAAATAAATTAGTTGCACGTGGTTTTGTGATTGACAGACTCTATCACTTGCATATTGATGTGTCTGTGAATGTGTCTGAGCAAGTAGCGAGTGCCATAGGATCTAAAAGATCTAGTGATGAGATAAACCAGAAGTATTTGTGGCACCCAGGCTTGGCTATATTGGAGAGGACAGAATGAACAAAATGAAGAAAGATGGGCTTCTCGGCCCATTGACTTCCGAGTCATATCCAGTTTGTGAGTCCTGTCTTCAAGAAAAAGTGGCTAGATTACCCTTTGTAGGACATGGGGAGAGGACCACTAAAATACTTACCCTGGTACATACTGATGTGTGTGGCCCATTTGATGTGTCAGCCGGGGGTCGTTATTCATACTTCATTACCTTTACCAATGACTATTCACGATATGGGTATGTGTATCTTATGAAATACAAATCTGAGTCTTTTGAAAAGTTCAAAGAATTCAAAAATAAAGTAGAAAAACAGACTGGAAAAACCCTTAAGGTTCTTCGATCAGATCGAGGAGGAGAATACCTTAGTGGAGAATTTCGGGACTATCTCAAGGAGAATGGCATAGTCTCACAATGGACGCCTCCAGGTACACCTCAACTCAACGAGGTGTCAGAAAGGAGGAATCAGACTCTATTGGATATGGTCCGATCCATGATGAGCTTCACTGATTTACCTATGTATCTTTGGAGAGATGCCTTACTGTCCGCGATTTATTTACTGAATAGAGTTCTCTCTAAATCCATTCCTACCACACCGTATGAGATATGGCATGGTAAGAAGCCGAGTCTTGGTCATCTCAAGATTTGGGGATGTCCGGCCCACATCATGCAACAACAGGCGGACAAGTTAGAGCCGAGGACCATAAGTGCTCGTTTTATTGGATATCCTAAAGAGTCATTAGGATACAATTTTTACGTCTCAGAGGATCACAATGTGTTTGTGAGCCGACATGCTGTCTTCCTGGAAAAACAGTTTATCCTTGATAGAGGCAGTGGGAGAAAAATTGAGCTTGAGGAGAAAGTCTCTGAAAAGCAACGAGTAATGGATCTTATAGAACCTATTCACATAGAGCCAGTACACGTAGTACCTCCTCCACCTCGTAGATCTAGTAGGGTCTCCCATCCTCCCGATAGATACTTAGGTATACTATAGAGGACACCGAGGAAATGTTTCTCATGGGAGATAGGGAACAGTACAGGATTCCAATACCTACAACGAGGCGATATCTGATATCGATCCGAGAAATGGCTAGAAGCCATGAAGTCAGAGATAGACTCCATGTATTCCAACTAAGTCTGGACTTTAGTAGATCTACCAGAAGGTATAGTACCTATTGGATGTAAATGGATCTACAAAAGGAAAATAGGTTCGGATGGAAAAGTAGAGACCTATAAGGCAAGGCTAGTGGCAAAAGGGTATAGTCAGCGCGAAGGCATTGACTATCAGGAGACCTTTTCACCTGTAGCAATGCTAAAATCCATTCGAACATTGCTTGCCATTGCAGCATTTCATGATTATAAAATATGGCAGATGGATGTGAAAACTGCTTTCCTAAATGGATATCTTGATGAAGATATCTATATGGAGCAGCCTTTGGATTTCACTTCCAGTGATGAAGATCACAAGGTCTGCAAGCTGCAAAGGTCCATCTATGGACTAAAGCAAGCATCTCGGAGTTGGAACACTCGTTTCAATGATGCGATCAAATCGTTTGATTTTATTAAGAACGAAGAGGAACCGTGTGTTTACAAGAAGGTTAGTGGGAGTGCTGTCGTGTTCCTCGTACTGTACGTGGATGACATCCTCCTGATAGGGAATGATATTTCCATGTTAACCTCGGTCAAGGTCTGGTTATCAAAAGAGTTCTCCATGAAAGACCTTGGGGAAGCATCCTACATTTTGGGGATTAAGGTCTATCGAGATAGATCTAAGAGGTTGCTTGGCCTATCACAGAAGATATACATAGAGGATGTGCTGAAAAGGTTCAGTATGGAAAATTCTAAAAGGGGTCTATTACCCCTTAGGCATGGGATTCGTCTCTCCAAGAAGATGTGCCCCAACACATCTAAAAAGATACAACGTGTTGCCCAAGAAGACAACCCAAGAGGGGGGGTGAATTGTGTTTTAAGTAATAATTGCAAATTAAAACTTAATGAGTAACTAATTAAAATTATTGCAGGCAGATTAATTAGATTACTAGTTGTAGTGAGTGGAGAAGATGGAAGAGACAATGAACTAATTACAAACACAAGAGGTTTTATAGTGGTTCGGAGCTAACCCTTGCTCCTACGTCCACTCCCCAAGCTTCACTTGGGAGTTCACTATAATCACTAGGATTACAGCCGGTTGTTTTACAAGTTCACAACCCAACTTGTTGTTTTCACGAGATCACAATGAACTCGGTCGGTTTTCACAAGCTCACCGACTAGAACCACCCAATTGTTTTTCCGGGATCACAATCGAACCCTTACACCGTTGGTTTTAACTTCGGCTCACCAACAAACCTCAACAACCTTGATTCGATCCCCTGATTGAATCAAGTAACAAGAAAACAGTTTGTAAAGAGTACAGGGAAAGCTTCTTAAAAAGCAAATATGTATAATATAAATAATGTAGAGTTAGAAGCCCTCAAACAGATTTTGGAAGAGAAAGTAGGGGCTTCTCGAACTCTGAGTCTCCTCTTTGAATGCACTGAAGATCTGATGTCAGAGGAGAGCCTTGAATGCGAAGGAAATGTTTGTTGGATGAAGTTCAATGCGCTTTTTCCTTCTTTCTCTTGTATTTACTCTTGAGAGCCTTTGGTAGGTGGAAATCCCTTTTTGTTTGAATGGAATAGATCCCCTTGGTGTCTACTACTATTCACTCTAGCTATTTAAGCATGTTGCCCAGATAGACAACCCAAGAGGGGGGGTGAATTGGGTTTTACACTAATTTTGCAATTAAAACGTTTGTGGATAACTAATTAATTCTTTTTGCAGGTTAATTAATTAGATGCTGTGTGCAGTGAATGAAAAGAAAGTGCAAATAACAAGATAATCACAAACACAAGGATTTTATAGTGGTTCGGAGCTAACCCTTGCTCCTACGTCCACTCTCCAAGTCTCACTTGGAAATTCACTATAACCCCTCGGATTACAGCCGGTTGTTTTGCAAGCTCACAACCCAACTTGTTGTTTTACGAGGTCACAACGAACTCGGTCGGTTTTTCCAGGCTCACCGACTAGAACCGCCCGATTGTTTTCCCGGGATCACAATCGAACCCTTACACCGTTGGTTTCAACCTAGGCTCACCAACAAATCTTTACACCCTTGATTCAATCCCCTGATTGAATCAAGTAAAGACAAAATGGAAAGAAGGAACAAAGAGAAAAATACAGCTTCTAAGAAAGCAGATATTCAGCAATATAAACAATAGAGAAGTTAAGAGCCCTCAAACTATTTTATGACGATTTAGAGGAGGGCTTCTCGAACTTTGGGTCTCCTCTTGAATTTGATGCAGACTTGCTGTCAGGAGGAGAGCCTTGAATGTAAGGAAGAGAGTTGGAGAGTCGACTTCAATGCACTTCTTCCTTCTTTTTCGTGTAATCACTCTAGAGAGCTCTTGGTTGGTGGAAATCTCTTTTGCTTTGAATGGAGTCTCACTTTTCTACTTTGCTACAGTCCTCTGTGGCTATTTAAGCCATTTTTCACGGAAACTAGCCGTTAGACACACTTTTCTAGCCGTTCTGCACATTCTGCACATCCTGACAATGTGTCCGTTGGGATCGGAGTCGACTCGCGCGATCTGGAGTCGACTCGGTTGTAGCAGGAGTCGACTCATGCTTTTCTGGAGTCGGCTCGGCAACTATTTCAGATTTGAATTAAAGTGGTCTTCTCGACTGGGAGTCGACTCGACTTAACCCGGAGTCGACTCGCCAAAATCTGGAGCTGACCTTGCACTTTTGGAGTCGGCTCATCCCAAGGAATCCATAGATGTATTCTTCAACTTGGCTCACTCGAGTCGACTCGTAAATTCTGGGAGTCGACTCGGCGCTCAGAGGCCGAACTCCCAATCTTCTGTCTTTTGGCTCGTGCAGTCTTGAAGTCGACTCGAACTGTTCCGGAGTCGACTCGGCTCTCAGTATCCGAAAAACAGTCTTCTGTCTTTTTGGAGTAGCGCTGCCTTGGAGTCGACTCGAACTGTCTTGGAGTCGACTCGCGTCTCAGAGACAACAATACTGTCTTCTGTCTTTTTGGGGTCGCGCTGTCTCGGAGTCGACTCGGGCTTTGCGGGAGTCGACTCGCCTCTCAGTGCCCGAAAGTTGGTCTCTGACTTTTGCCTTGTATAACACTGAGAGTCGACTCTCGCTTTCTTTGGAGTCGACCTGCCAACCATCGGAGTCGACTCGCGTTCCTCAGGAGTCGACTCGGCTCTCAGGGTCCGAAAACTGCTCTCTGACTTTTTGTCTGTAACTCCTTGGAGTCGACTCATACTGCTCTGGAGTCGACTCGGCTAGCATCGGAGTCGACTCGCGCTCTTCAGGAGTCGACTCGCTGACAGGTTTTGAGTTGTATCTTTCTGCTCGTCTGTCTGTTCTCAGTCGGAGTCGACTCGTAATATTCTGGAGTCGACTCGAGCCTGTACCAGTGCTTCTGATACGCTTGGAGTCGACTCGTAATATCCCGGAGTTGACTTGAGTCTCAAACTTTGGTTCATCTTGACTTCTTAACTTATCCAAATTGTCTTGAACCAAATCTAGAGACACTTAACCCTAAATTTACAAGAATATCACTGAAACACTAGATTGAATTCATTAGTAAACATAAGATATACTCGAATGCTTTGAGCTCATCAAAATCAAATAGGGTTATAATCAATCACTCCACAATCTCCCCCTTTTTGATGATGACAAAACATTGAGTATATGTAAAGTGAATTGGTCAACAAACAAGGAGAATTATAGTAAAATTTTAAAATAAATTCAAATGTCTGGTTATTTAATTTATCCAAACCTGAAAGGTGTGAAACAATAAATTTTGAAGTTAAGGCTCCCCCTTTCATTTGGAATTATATAAGCCTTCATATCATGCAATCAATTATTTGGCTTATATATTTTTAATGATTTTGCTTTTTTAAACATTCAGATTCTCCTCCTCAACACATGCATTCAACTTAGTTTTGATTCTCAGAATTTAACCTTAAATTTTTGGTTTTTAGAGGAAAAATCTGTCAATTTGTTCTTAAGTATGATTCAACTAATCTCCGAATATCCCTTGAATAGATTCTGGAGATTACTCCATTAGGAGCCCCAACAGAGAGATAATGAGCCTCGAGGTATCGAATCTACTAAGAACAAATTCTTGTGTGTTATAAAAATTTTCTTTTTATTGATTTTCATTGATTTCTTTTACATATCTATTAAATATATTTCTCCCCCTTTTTGTCATTGCATCAAAAAGAAAGTAAGCAGAACACACAAGCAAGCGGAGATCAATTTGCACAATTTTGAAGAAATTTGTCTACTCATTGTATTGATGTATATGTAAGTACATTTGTGAATACAATAAGTAAAGCAGTAAATACATGTCAAAGTAAACAAAATAAGCTAAGGCTTCCTCGAGGAGGATGCGGCTCCCTTGGGCAGTCTGGACTGTTGTTCCATGAGTACGGTGACCGCATCGGTGACGTGCCCTAACTGTGTGATAATGGCCGAGGTGGCCCTGCTGTGTGTCGTGGAGAGCTCGGTCAGAGTCTCCTGAAGTGTGTCCAGCTTGGCGATCATCACATTCGCCAGGCGCTCGGCCCCCTGACTGGTACTGCCCATATCGTGTCGGATGTCATCTCGCATCTTCCGTGTGTTGCTTGTGACATCGCTCATGTTGGAGAACTGGGCTTGTATCAGGCTTCTGACATTGAAGATCTCCTCCCTCAGATGAGCCGTCATCTCGGTCACGGCTGATAGAGAGGGAACCAATGCAGAAGAAGGTGCAGGGGCTGGACCTCGGAGCTCCCTCAGCAGGTCGTCCCGAAGATCTCGTACAATCTCCTGCCGCAACTCCCGGAGCTGCTCAGGAGAAATCCGGACCTCCATCGGCTGAGTGGGTGGCGCAGAGGAGGAGGGTCCGGCTGAGGTGGAGGGTGCTGAGGTGGAGGGAAAGGTGGGGAAGTCTGAATCAGGATCAGGACTGGGGGAGCGTCTAGTGGTAGGTGTGGAGGAGGATGGTTTCCTGACCCAGGTTTCCTCTACCTTATGAAAACCCATCCTGTGAAAGGTTCCCTCACTCATGCGATCTGTCCATCGCAGTGTGCAAGAGGGTTCCCCCTCAGGAATGGGGATCTCGGACTCCCTAAAGATAAGAGTGTACATCATACCATAGGGAAGGGTGAGCCGAGGCCTGTCTAGTGGCTCACATAGGTACTTGTAGATTAGTTTGGGAAAGTTGATTGGAGTATCCTGAAGGAGGTAGAACATAAGGGCTAGGTCCCTCTCAGACACAAAGTCAAAACGGCCAGTTTTAGGGAATAGTGTCCTAGAAATAATGCTCAGGAGGAGCCGCATCTCAACTGACAGTGAGCTGGCGGACACCTCATCTAATGGGGACTGGGGTGGACTCCCTAAAATGGCCGTAAGGGCCTCAGTCCTATCCTCAGGATGAGTAGGTGACACCCCTACTTGGGGAAGATGGAGGATTTGAGCAATGATATCCTCCGAAATAAATAGTGGGACACCCGCTACGGTCCCCTCTATCCCACCATTTCCCCTATGTACTGTTCCATAGAACTCCCTAACTAGATCAGGGTATGTGGGGAGATCCAAGGAACAAAAGAACTCTAAACCCTGGGCCTTCAACCTATCTCCTATGGTGAAGCCCTTCCGGGAGAGATAGTCAAAGTTGACATATCTCCCGGTGGAGACCGCCTTCCCGGCGCACGGACGCGAGGGAACGGGCCTCGGCGGGGAACGAGCCGGAGGTTGTGGCCTCACGGGATCGTTCCGAGCCTTGGACCGTTGCTCGGCACCGGTCGCGGGTTGGGGCCTCTTCCGGCTTGGGACAACGGTTTTCCGAGGCATTCTAGACCTAGGGAAGAGGAATGAACCCTAAGGGACGGAAGAGGGTCGACGGAAAAGCCCTAAGGACGGTCGGAGACGACGTAGGAGACGGCTCTAGGGTTTATGAATAGTGGCGGCGGTGAATAGAAGTGTTGATTAAACGCTTGCATTAGGGTTAAAAAATTTGGATCCCGACCTCGAGTCGACTCCACTGAGTCGCGAGTCGACTCCCCTAATGCTGTCATCGACCTCGAGTCGACTCCCGCCTATGTGCGAGTCGACTCCCCTTATGCTTCATCTTCCTCGAGTCGACTCTCGTCTATGTGCGAGTCGACTCCTCCTTATGAGCCGACTCTGAAACGTATCCGAGTCGACTCGAACTGTGGCACGCACTTAAAAATCATGCTATTTTCGTGCCAAACAAGGGATAAGCACTAAGTTTATGATCTGACTTGATATTCATCGATGAGAGACTCTAAATTCAACAGCACCTAATCATCAAAATCAATGGACTAGTGGAGAACATCACTAGGATGGATCAATCACTCCTAATCCTCTCCTAAGCACACTAAATCTCTCTTCACTCAAAGGTTTTGTGAAGATATCAGCTAATTGATCATTAGTGCAAACAAATTGGAGTGTCACATCACCATTCAGAACATGATCTCTTATGAAGTGATGTCTTATCTCAATATGTTTAGTTCTTGAATGCTGAATTGGATTTTTGGTTAGATTAATGGCACTTGTATTATCACAATTAATGGAAATTTTGTCTTGTTTAATGCCATAGTCTTCAAGTTGTTGTTTAATCCACATGATTTGAGCACAACAACTCCCGGCAGCTACATATTCAGCTTCGCAGTAGATAATGCAACCGAGTTTTGTTTCTTGCTAAACCATGAAATTAAGTTTTCTCCTAAGAATTGACATGACCCGCTGGTGCTTTTTCTATCAAGTTTACATCCAGCAAAGTCTGAATCTGTGTATCCTATTAAGTTCAGACTAGATTCTTTATACTGCAATTAGATGAGATTCCTTAGGATTAGACTGATATCTAGCACACATGCATACACTAAACATGATATCAGGTCTACTTGCAGTGAGATTCAATAAAGATCCTATCATACCTCTATACATCTTTTGATCTACAGATTTACCTGATTCATCTTGGTCTAGTTTGCATGATGAGCTCATGGGTGTGCTGATTGACTTGTTTCCCTCTATATCAAACTTCTTAATCATCTCCTTGATGTATTTAGCTTGATTGACGAAGATCCCCTCTTTTGATTGTTTGATTTGAAGCCCAAGGAAATAGTTCAGCTCTTCCATCATGCTCATTTCAAATTCACTCTGCATCAAGTCAGCAACTTCTTCGCAGAGGCGATTGTTAGTAGCACCGAAAATAATATCATCAACATAAATCTGCACTACTAACATATCTTTGTTTTTCTTCTTCAAAAATAGTGTTGTATCTACATTTCTCCTAGAGAACTCATGATCTAGTAGAAATTTGCTAAGTGTTTCATACCATGCTCTAGGCGCTTGTTTCAAACCATAAAGTGCTTTATTCAATTTGTACACATGATTAGGGTATTGATGATTTTCAAAACCAGGAGGTTGTTCTACATACACCTCCTCATTAATATACCCATTTAAAAATGCACTTTTTACATCCATTTGAAATAACTTGAAATCCTTAGAGCATGCAAATGCTAATAATAATCTAATTGCCTCGAGTCTAGCAACAGGAGCAAAGGTTTCATCAAAGTCTATACCTTCTTCTTGATTATACCCCTTTGCTACTAGTCTAGCCTTATTCCTTATTACAATTCCATTTTCATCAAGTTTGTTTTTATATATCCATTTGGTACCTATAGTTGAATATTCAGAAGGTCGTTCAACTAGATTCCATACCTTGTTTCTAGTAAATTGGTTTAATTCTTCTTGCATTGCATTTATCCAATTTACATCTTTTTCAGCTTCTTCTATGTGTTTGGGATCAAAATGTGAGACAAAAGCTAGATGATTATTTAAGTTTCTAAGGGAAGCTCTAGTCCTAACAGGTTGAGATGGATCATCTAAAATTAATTCCTTAGGATGCCCGTGAGCATACTTCCAAGCCTTAGTCAACTCATGATCCATAATAGCCTCTTGACTTGATGATGCATTTCCAAGTAATTTTTGTTCATTATCTTGTAATGTCATCTCATCAATCTTTTCTTCAAGAATTTCAGCATCATCATCAAGATTAACTTTCTTACTAGAAGAGGTATCACTTGAATCATCAAAAACAACATGTATAGATTCTTCTATAACTAGGGTTCTTTTATTGAAAACTCTATAGGCTTTACTAGTTGTAGAGTACCCCAAAAATATACCCTCATCAGATTTGTAGTCAAATTTTCCTAGATTATCTTTTCCATTATTATGAACAAAACACCTACATCCAAAGACATGAAAATAGTTCACTTTTGGTTTTCTGTCTTTCCAAAGTTCATAAGGTGTTTTCTTTATAATGGGTCTCAATAAAACTCTATTTAATATATGACAAGAGGTATTGATGGCTTCTCCCCAAAAGTACTTAGGAAGGTTACTTTCACATAACATGGTTCTAGCCATTTCCTCTAGAGTTCTATTTTTCCTTTTCACAACTCCATTTTGTTGTGGTGTCCTAGGTGCAGAAAAGTTATGAGTTATCCCCTTTTTACTACAAAACTCATCAAATAAGTGATTTTCAAATTCGGTTCCATGGTCACTTCTAATAGTTATGACTGAAGTATCTCTAGCATTTGTTACTTCTTTATGAAATTTCTTGAAAACTGAAAATGCTTGATCCTTATGAGCTAAGAACATGACCCAAGTGTATCTAGAATAATCATCTACAATAACTAGACCATATTTATTTCCACCTAGACTTGTGGTTCTAGTTGGTCCGAATAGATCCATGTATAGTAGTTCTAGAGGTCTAGAGGTAGAGACACAATTAATAGATTTAAAGGAGTTCCTTGATTGTTTGCCAAATTGACATGCTTCACATATTTTATTCTTTTCAAACTTTAGTTTTGGCAAACCTATCACGGAATCTCTTTTAACTAATTTTGATATTGTGTCCATGCTTGCATGACCTAACTTACGGTGCCATAACCAACTAGCATCATTATCCTTAGTTTCATTAACAACTAAACATGGGTTATGTTTGGCAAGATCCTCAAGGTCTACAACATACACATTCCTACATCTTATTCCTTTAAAGACTAAACTATTGTCATTTGAGTTGGTTATGATGCATAGTGATGATTTGAACAAAACATCAAAACCTCTATCACACAATTGACTAATGCTAAGTAAATTATGCTTAAGACCATCAACATATCGAACATTATCAATAAAGGTTGAAGGAGTAATTTGTACTTTACCTATACCAATGATGTGACCTTGGTTATTGTCTCCAAAAGTCACAGCACCTCCCTTCTTAGATTCTAGGGTGAAGAATTGATCTTTGTCATCCGTCATGTGTCTTGAGCAGCCACTATCCAAGTACCAACAAATTTTGTCGACCTTGGCTGCAAGACACTCCTACACAAGCAAATCATACAATTTTAGGTACCCAAGTTTTCTTGGGTCCTTCATGGTTAGTAATGTTGGTTCCTTTTGGAACCCAAACCCTTTTAATTTTTCTTTTAGTTTTTTCTTTTCTATAATCACATACATTTGCTTTGTGTCCTAATGTTCCACAGCAAAAACATGTTATTTTCTTAATTTTACTCTCCCCTGCTTTAACAAAGAAATTACTAAGTAGTTTTTGCTTATTTTTAGGTTTATACCCTAAACCAGCTCTATTGAATACAGCTCGTTGACTATTAAGTATCATCTCTAATTTTTCTGAGTTATATGTAAATTTTTCTACAAACGGCTTGTACTTTTCAAGTTCTAGTGTCAATTTTTGTTTTTTTGTTTTTAGATCATCTAAGTCTTTTGTGTAGTTACTTCCAATAGTTAGTTTATCCTTTTTAAGTTCAGAAATTTCCTTGGCTAGTTTTTCATTATCCTTAGTTAAGGTATTAGATTTTTGAATCAACATTTGATTCCTTGTTTTAAGTTCTACATTTTTTTTAGTGATATAGTCCTTATCCTTAACTAATTTATCGTATTTGTGGAGGTGAGATTGATTGGCTAGTTTTAGCTCTTTATTCTTAAGATTTATAGCCTTATATTCAACCATTAATTCATTAAATGCATCATACAATTCATCAAAGGTAAAATCTAGATGCGTTTCGGATGATACCTCATTTTCATTTGCCATGAAGCAGAAATTGGCCTTTTCTTCTTGTTCCTCATCCGATGATGATGATGATGAGTCGGAGTCCGATAAGGTGGAGACAAGGGCTTTCTTTTTCTTGTACTTGCTCTCCTTCTTCGGCAAGGGACACTCAGCTCTGATGTGCCCCGGCTTCTTGCACTCATAACATCCAATCCCCTCATTTTCCCTTTTCTTACCCTTATCCTTGTGATAGGAACTTGAGGGGCCTCTCCTTTGATGAAAGGACTTCTTTCGGTTGATGAATTTTCTGAACTTGCGCACGAGAAGTGCCTCATCATCATCTCCCTCATGATCTTTTTCTTCACTGCTGCTACTGCAAGACAAGTCTTTGTTAGAAGATGTAGATTTGAGAGCTATTACCTTTTTCTTATGGGTGGACTCTTCTTCGCTGTGTTGTTTCATTGTGAGCTCGTGCGTCATTAGGGATCCAAGAAGCTCCTCAAGTGGAAGCTTGTTCAAGTCCTTGGCTTCTTGGATTGCCGTCACCTTGGCTTTCCATGACCTTGGTAGACAGCGAAGAATCTTCCTGACAAGCTCACTATTAGTATAATTTTTGCCAAGGCTTTTTAGGCCATTGACAATATCAGTAAATCTAGTGAACATGCAAGTGATCGTTTCATTAGAATCCATCTTAAATAATTCATACTTATGTACTAATATATTTATTTTGGATTCTTTGACTTGATTCGTGCCCTCATGGGTCACTTCAAGTCTATCCCAAATCTCTTTTGCAGAATTGCAAGTAGAGACTCTATTGAATTCATTTCTATCTAATGCACAGTAGAGCACATTCATTGCTTTGGCATTGAGTTGTGCCTTCCTAAAGTCATTGTCATCCCAATCCTTTTCAAGTTTGGGTACAGTGACACCCTCCACATAGATGGATGGGATGTATGGTCCATTTAGTATAATGGTCCACATCTCATTGTCTTGGGCTTGGATAAATATTCTCATCCTAGCCTTCCAATATGAGTAGTCGGATCCATTAAAGAATGGGGGTCTTTGGGTGGATTGGCCCTCAATGTGGGAAGATCCAAATGGGGTTGTCATTTTGATCTTTTACTCTTAGGGTAAAAGAGTTCCGGCTCTGATACCACTTGTTGCCCAGATAGACAACCCAAGAGGGGGGGTGAATTGGGTTTTACACTAATTTTGCAATTAAAACGTTTGTGGATAACTAATTAATTCTTTTTGTAGGTTAATTAATTAGATGCTGTGTGCAGTAAATGAAAAGAAAGTGCAAATAACAAGACAATCACAAACACAAGGATTTTATAGTGGTTCGGAGCTAACCCTTGCTCCTACGTCCACTCCCCAAGTCTCACTTGGGAATTCACTATAACCCCTCGGATTACAGCCGGTTGTTTTGCAAGCTCACAACCCAACTTGTTGTTTTACGAGGTCACAACGAACTCGGTCGGTTTTCCCAGGCTCACCGACTAGAACCGTCCGATTGTTTTTCCGGGATCACAATCGAACCCTTACACCATTGGTTTCAACCTAGGCTCACCAACAAACCTTTACACCCTTGATTCAATCTCCTGATTGAATCAAGTAAATATAAAATGGAAAGAAGGAACAAAGAGAAAAATACAGCTTCTAAGAAAGCAGATATTCAGCAATATAAACAATAGAGAAGTTAAGAGCCCTCAAACTATTTTATGACGATTTAGAGGAGGGCTTCTCGAACTTTGGGTCTCCTCTTGAATTTGATGCAGACTTGCTGTCAGGAGGAGAGCCTTGAATGTAAGGAAGAGAGTTGGAGAGTCGACTTCAATGCACTTCTTCCTTCTTTTTCGTGTAATCACTCTAGAGAGCTCTTGGTTGGTGGAAATCTCTTTTGCTTTGAATGGAGTCTCACTTTTCTTCCTTGCTACAGTTCTCTGTGGCTATTTAAGCCATTCCCCACGGAAACTAGCCGTTAGACACACTTTTCTAGCTGTTCTGCACATTCTGCACATCCTGACAATGTGTCCGTTGGGATCGGAGTCGACTCGCGCGATCTGGAGTCGACTTGGCTGTAGCAGGAGTCGACTCATGCTTTTCTGGAGTCGGCTCGGCAACTATTCCAAATTTGAATTAAAGTGGTCTTCTCGACTGGAAGTCGACTCGACTTAACCCGGAGTCGACTCGCCAAAATCTGGAGCTGACCTTGCACTTTTGGAGTCGGCTCATCCCAAGGAATCCATAGATGTATTCTTCAACTTGGCTCACTCGAATCGACTCGTGAATTCTGGGAGTCGACTCGGCGCTCAGAGGTCGAACTCCCAATCTTCTGTCTTTTGGCTCGTGCAGTCTTGAAGTCGACTCGAACTGTTCCGGAGTCGACTCGGCTCTCAGTATCCGAAAAACAGTCTTCTGTCTTTTTGGAGTAGCGCTGCCTTGGAGTCGACTCGAACTGTCTTGGAGTCGACTCGCGTCTCAGAGACAATAATACTGTCTTCTGTCTTTTTGGGGTCGCGCTGTCTCGGAGTCGACTCGGGCTTTGTGGGAGTCGACTCGCCTCTCAGTGCCCGAAAGTTGGTCTCTGACTTTTGCCTTGTATAACACTGAGAGTCGACTCTCGCTTTCTTTGGAGTCGACCTACCAACCATCGGAGTCGACTCGCGTTCCTCAGGAGTCGACTCGTCTCTCAGGGTTCGAAAACTGCTCTCTGACTTTTTGTCTGTAACTCCCTGGAGTCGACTCATACTGCTCTGGAGTCGACTCGGCTAGCATCGGAGTCGACTCGCGCTCTTCCGGAGTCGACTCGCTGACAGATTTTGAGTTGTATCTTTCTGCTCGTCTGTCTGTTCTCAGTCGGAGTCGACTCATAATGTTCCGGAGTCGACTCGAGCCTGTGCCAGTGCTTCTGATACGCTTGGAGTCGACTCGTAATATCTCGGAGTCGACTCGAGTCTTAGACTTTGGTTCATCTTGACTTCTTAACTTATCCAAATTATCTTGAACCAAATCTAGAGACACTTAACCATAAATTTACAAGAATATCACTGAAACACTAGATTGAATTCATTAGTAAACATAAGATATACTCAAATGCTTTGAGCTCATCAAAATCAAATAGGGTTATAATCAATCACTCCACAAAGCAGTCCACTTTGAAAACTAGCCATTAGACACCACTTTATGGCCGTTCTGCGCAATCTGCAACTCCTGACAGTGTATCCGTTGGGATCGGAGTCGACTCGCTCGATCTAGAGTCGACTCAGCTGTTGCTGGAGTCGACTCATGCTTTACTGGAGACGACTCGCCCACTGGTCAGGATTTGAATTAAAGTGCTGTCCCGTTCTGGAGTCGACTCGGCCAACCCTGGAGTTGACTCGCCAATGTCCGGAGATGACTCGGCCCTCTGGAGACGACTCGTTCTCAGGATTCCAGAGATCTGTTTTTCTGCATTTCTTTCTCGAGTCGACTCGGATCATCTTGGAGTCGACTCGGCTCTCAGGGTCCGAAAACTGTTTCTCTGTGTTTTGAGTTGAACTGCCTCGGAGTCGACTCGCACTTTGTTGGAGTCGACTCGGGTCTCAGAGTCCGAAGTTGGTTCTCTGCCTTCTAGTCTTGCTTTTCTCTGAGAGTCGACTCGTACTTAACTAGGAGTCGACTCGCCAAACTTCGGAGTCGACTCGTAACCTTCTGGAGTCGACTCGGTTGCAGGGTCTGAAATACATTGTTCTATCTTTCTTTTGTTACCCTTTGGAGTCGACTCGGAAACATCGGGAGTCGACTCGGAAACCATCGGAGTCGACTCGAACCCTTATGGAGTCGACTCGCTGACAGGGTCTGAAAATCAACTTTCTGTCTTTCTGTCAGTTCTCAGTCGGAGTCGACTCGTAGTGTACCGGAGTCGACTCGAGCATGTGCCAGAACTTCTGAAACACTTGGAGTCGACTCGTAATCTTCTGGAGTCGACTCGAGCCTCAGACTTTGGTTCAAACTGAGTTCCAAACTTAGCCAAAATGTATTGAACCAAAGCTAGAGACACTTAAGCATAAATTCACAAATATTTGGCTGAAACACTAGATTGAATTCATTAGTATAACATCAGATATACTTAATTGCTTTGAGCTCATCAAAATCAAATAGGGTTATAATCAATCACTCCACAATCTCCCCCTTTTTGATGATGACAAAACATTGAGTATTTGTAAAGTGAATTGCTCAACCAAAAGGAGATTTATAATAAAGTTTTGAAATGAATTCAAGTGTCTAGTCATTTAATTTATCCAAAATTGAAAGGTGTGAAACATTAAATCCTGAAGTTAAAGCTCCCCCTTTCATCTGGAATTATATAAGCCTTCATGTCATGCAATCAATTGTTTGGCTTATATGTGTTTAATGAATTTGCTTTCTTAAGATTTCAGATTCTCCCCCTCAACATATGCATTCAATTTTGTTTAGATTCTCTGAGTTTTCTTTTAATGTCTTGAAGCTTTTGAGCTTAAATTTTTGGTTTTAGAGGGAAAATCTGCCAATTTGTTTTTGAGTATGATTCAACTAATCTCCGAATATCCCTTGAATAGATTCTAGAGATTATTCCTTTAGGAGCCCCAACAGAGAGATAATGAGCCTCGAGGTATCGAATCCACTTAGAACAAATTACTTTGTGCTTTAAGAATTTTCTTTTTATTGATTCCCTTTACATTTCAATTCAATATATTTTCTTCCCCTTTTTGTCATCATAGTAAAAAGGCAGAAAGCACAGAAAAGTACAAGAACTCAAGAATGCACAATTTTGAAAGGAAATTTCTACTCATTGTATTAAATTCAAATTTGAGTACAAGTGTGATTACATATCAAAAGAGTCCTCAAGGGACTGTACATCATAAAAACAGATAAAAATACACTAATTTTTCTTTGTAGTGGAGGATGTGGCTCCCATTTTCAGTCTACTCATTTGCATGACTAAGTTTATCCTCTCAGAGACGTTCTCTAGCTGCTCGATGATCTCCGAGGTGGCACTAGACTGTATCGTGGTGAGCTGGGTCACACTTTCTTGGAGGGTGTCAAGCTTGGAGATCAAGGCATTTGCTAGTCTCTCTGCTCCCTGAGTCTGGCTACCTAGCTCAATTCTGATGCTGTCTCGCATCTCCCTTGTGTCATCCTTTACATCGCTAATGTTCCAGAATTGAGCTTGAACTAGGCTCCTTATGTTGTAGATTTCCTCCTTCAGGTGTGCAATCATCTCGGTCACGGCTACCAAGGAGGGGACTATCTTGGTGGAGGGAGCAGTCTGAGAACCTCGTAGCTCTCTCAGAAGATCATCCCTCAGCTCCCTCACTATCTCCTGCCTCAACTCTCGGAGCTGCTCAGAAGATATCCTAACCTCCAGGGGCTGCTGCTGAGAAGGTGGGGCAGTGGAGGTGGAGGGCTCAGTATGAGTAGGACCAGAGGTAGAAGGATAGGTGGGAAGATCTGTATAGAGCTCCTGGTCATGGTCAGGGCTAGGGGAGTGGTGAGTGGTAGGGTCAGATGGTGTGGAAGTGGATGGTCTCCGTACCCAGACTCCCTCAACTCTATGAAAGCCCATACGATGGAGAGTCCCCTCACCCATGCGATCTGTGTGACGCAGTGAGCGAGAGGGTTCCCCCTCAGGAATAGGGACCTCTAACTTCCTAAAAATGAGAGTGAATAGCATACCGTAAGGGAGACTCAACCTAGGCTTATCTAGAGGTTCACAGATATATTTGTAGATGAGTTTAGGGAAGTTGATAGGAGTGTCCTGGAGTATGTGGAACATCAAGGCTAGGTCCCTCTCAGAGATAAAATCGAATCGGCCAGTTTTTGGAAAGAGAGTCCTAGAAATGATACTGAGGAGGAGCCGCATTTCAGCTGAAAGCTGATTTGCAAACACTTCCTCTATAGGGGACTGAGGGGGTCTCTCTAATACTGCCATAAGGGCCTCAGTCCTATCATGGGGGTGAGTGGAAAAGATCCCTTCTCGGGAGAGATGGAGGACTCGAGCAATGAAGTCCTCCGAGATGAATACAGGGACACCCGCTACGGTTCCCTGGATACCACCACTACCTCGGGCTACAGTCCCATAGAATTCCCTAACTAACCCCGGGTAAGTAGGGAGGTCTAATGAACAGAATAACTCTAACCCTTGAGCCCTGAGACGATGCCCTAGGGTGAACCCTTCCTGGGAGAGGAAGTCAAAGTCGACTTTCCTCCCGGTGGAGACTGCCCTCCCGGCGCACGGACGCGAGGGAACCGGCCTAGGCGGGGAAGGAACCGGAGGTGGTGGCCTCGCGGGTTCGTTCCGAGCCTTTGACCGTCGCACGGCGCCGCTCGCGGCGAGGGGTCTCTTCCGTCTTGGGACAACGACTTTTCTAGGCATTTTTGACCTAAACACGGGGGAAGGATAAGAAAAATGGAAGAAAACTCGACGGAGATGACCTAAAATGGGTCGGAGACGAGGTCGGAGATGGCTCTAGGGCTTTTGAACAGTGGCGGCTGAAAATAGAAGTGAAGAGAAAAATATTCCGCTTAGGGTTAAAAGTCGGATTTCCGACCTCGAGTCGACTCCGGTAAGTCGCGAGTCGACTCGACCTCGAGTCGACTCTCAAACATGCGCGAGTCGACTCGCCCACGAGCCGACTCTAAAATCTATTAGAGTCGACTCGAACTCTGGCACATATCCAACAAGCTTGTTATTTCCGTGCCATAGGAGAGAGTTATGGAAATATTCTAGATTTTAAGAACTGATTTGATGATCATAGATAAGAGATCCTATGTCTAATATAAGCTAATCATCAAAATCAATGAATTAGAGGAGAGTATCACTAGAATGGATCAATCACTCCTAACCCTCTTCTAAGTATACTAAATCGATCTTCACTCAAAGGTTTTGTGAAGATATCAGCAAGTTGATCATCAGTACAAACAAATTGAAGTGTCACATCACCATTCAGTACATGATCTCTTATGAAGTGATGTCTTATCTCAATGTGTTTGGTTCTTGAATGCTGAATTAGATTTTTAGTTCGATTAATGGCACTTGTATTATCACAGTTTATGAAAATTTTATCTTGTTTAATGCCATAATCTTCAAGTTGTTGTTTAATCTACAAGATTTGAGCACAACAACTTCCGGCAGCAATATATTCGGCTTCCGCCGTAGATAGTGCAACTGAGTTTTGTTTCTTACTAAACCAAGAGATTAAATTTTCTCCTAAGAATTGACATGACCCGCTGGTGCTTTTTCTATCAAGTTTACAACCAGCAAAGTCTGAATCTGTGTACCCTATTAAGTTTATGCTAGATTCTTTAGAGTACCATAAACCTATATTTTTTGTTCCTATTAGGTATTTAAAAATTCTCTTGATTGCAATTAAATGTGATTCCTTAGGATTAGATTGATATCTAGCACACATGCATACACTAAACATGATATCAGGTCTACTTGCTGTAAGATATAGTAAAGAGCCTATCATACCTCTATACAGCTTTTGATCTATTGATTTACCTGATTCATCCTTATCTAGTTTGCATGATGAGCTCATGGGTGTGCTGATTGGCTTGTTTCCATCCATATTGAACTTCTTAAGCATCTCCTTGATGTATTTAGCTTGATTGATGAAGATCCCCTCTTTAGATTGTTTGATTTGGAGCCCGAGGAAATAGTTCAGCTCTCCCATCATATGCTCATTTCAAATTCACTCTGCATTAAGTCAGCAAATTCTTCGCAGAGGTGATTGTTAGTAGCACCAAAAATAATATCATCTACATAAATCTGCACTACTAACATTTCTTTATTTTTCTTCTTTAAAAACAGTGTTGTATCAACATTTCCTCTTGAGAATTCATGGTCTAATACAAATTTGCTAAGTTTTTCATACCATGCTCTAGGGGCTTGTTTTAGACCATAAAGTGCTTTGTTTAGTTTATATACATGATTGGGGTATTGAGGTATTGATGATTTTCAAAACCAGGAGGTTGTTCTACATAAACCTCCTCATTAATATACCCATTCAAAAAGGTACTTTTTACATCCATTTGAAATAGTTTGAAGTCTTTAGAGCATGCAAATGCTAGTAATAATCTAATTGCTTCAAGTCTAGCCACAGGAGCAAAGGTTTTATCAAAATCTATACCTTCTTCTTGATTATAGCCCTTTGCTACTAGTCTAGCCTTGTTTCTAACCACAACTCCATTTTCATCAAGCTTGTTTTTATATATCCATTTTGTTCCTATTATTGAGTATTCAGCGGGTCTTTCTACTAAATTCCATACCTTGTTTCTAGTAAATTGGTTTAGTTACTCT
This sequence comes from Phoenix dactylifera, assembly GCF_009389715.1. NCBI lineage: Eukaryota > Viridiplantae > Streptophyta > Magnoliopsida > Arecales > Arecaceae > Phoenix > Phoenix dactylifera. The sequence goes on along the minus strand of NW_024068029.1, from coordinate 235,961 downwards.
TGCATAGCATTTATCCAATTTACATCATTTTCAGCTTCTCCAATGTTATTAGGTTCTAAGTGTGAAACAAAAGCTAGGTGATTATTTAAGTTCCTAAGAGAAGCTCTAGTTCTAATAGGTTGTGATGGATCATCTAATATTAATTCTTTAGGGTGACCGTATGCATACCTCCAAGCCTTTGTAAGCCCATGATCATCAATTACCTCTTGGCTTGTTGAGGTTTCTCCACTTTGCTTCGGTTCATCCTCTTGTAATATCATATCATCTATCTTTTTCTCAAGTATTCCTGCATCATCATCAAGAGCTACTCTCTTGCTAGAAGAGACATCATTAGTATCATCAAAAACAACATATATAGACTCTTCAATAACAAGGGTTCTTTTGTTGAAGACTCTATAAGCTTTACTTGATGTAGAATAGCCCAAAAAGATACCTTCATCAGATTTAGAATCAAATTTACCTAAGTTATCTTTGCCATTATTATGAATGAAACACCTACACCCAAAAATATGAAAATAGTTTACTTTCGGCTTTCTATCTCTCCAAAGTTCATAAGGTATTTTCTTTATAATTGGTCTCAATAAAACTCTATTTAATATATGACATGATGTGTTAATAGCTTCTCCCCAAAAATACTTTGGGAGGTTACTTTCACACAACATGGTTCTAGCCATTTTCTCTAGGGTTCTACTCTTTCTTTCCACAACTCCATTTTGTTGTGGTGTCCTAGGTGCAGAGAAATTATGAGTTATTCCCTTTTTACTACAGAATTCGTCAAATAGATGATTTTCAAATTCCGTTCCATGATCACTTCTAATAGCTATGACTGAAGCATTTCTTGCATTAGTATAAAATTTCTTAAATACAGAAAATGCTTCATCTTTATGAGCTAAAAATATGACCCATGTATATCTAGACAAATCATCTACAATAACAAGACCATATTTGTTTCCACCAAGACTTGTGGTTCTAGTTGGTCCAAATAGATCCATGTGTAGTAGTTCAAGAGGTCTAGAGGTAGAGACACAATTTATTGATTTAAAAGAGCTCCTAGATTGTTTGCCATATTGACATACTTCACAAATTTTATTTTTCTCAAATTTTAGTTTTGGCAAACATATTACAGAATCTCTTTTAACTAACTTAGATATTGTATCCATACTTGCATGACCAAATTTACGGTGCCATAACCAACTTGCATCATCAACCTTAGTATCACTAGCTACTAAGCAAGGACTGTTTTTAGCAAGATCTTCAAGATCTACTACATAGACGTTACCACGTCTAATTCCTTTAAATACTAATCCATTGTCAATTGAGTTGGTTATGATGCATAAAGATGGCTTAAACAAAACATCAAAATTTTTATCACATAATTGACTAACGCTAAGTAGGTTATGCTTAAGACCATCTACAAATCGTACATTATCAACGAAGGTTGAAGAGGTGATTTGTACTTTACCTATACCAACGATGTGACCTTGGTTATTGTCTCCAAATATCACAGCACCTCCCTTCTTAGGCTCTAAGGTGAAGAATTGCTCCTTGTCACCCGTCATGTGTCTTGAGCAGTCATTATCCAAATACCAACAGTTTTTGTCAACTTTGGCTGCAAGACACTCCTACACAGAAAAATCATACAATTTTAGGTACCCAAGTTTTCTTGGGTCCTTCAAGGTTAGTAATGTTGGTTCCTTTTGGAACCCAAACCATTTTAATTTTTCTTTTAGCTTCTACTTTCCTATGGTCACACACATTAGCTTTATGTCCTACTTTTCCACAGCAAAAATAGGTTATATTCTTAGTTTTACTTTCCCCTGCTTTCACAAAGAAATTTTTAAGGAGCTTTTGCTTATTATTAGGTTTATACCCTAAACCGGCTCTATTAAACATAGCTCGTTGATTATTAAGTATCATTTTCAATTTTTCAGAACTATATGTAAACTTTTCAACAATAGGTTTGTATTTTTCAAGCTCTTGTGTTAGCTTTTGTTTTTCTGTTTTTAGTATGTTTAAGTCTTTTGCGAGATTATCTTTTATAGTTTGTTTACCGTTTTTAAGTTCTGAAATTTTCATGGTTAGTTTTTCGTTATTTTTAATTAAGGTATTAGTTTTTTGAATTAACATTTGGTTGCTTGTTTTAAGTTCTAAATTTTCTTTAATGATAAAATTCTTGTCCTTAATTAATTTATCATACTTATGGAAGTGAGATTGATTAGTTAGTTTTAGTTCTTTATTCTTAAGATTTATTGTCTTATATTCATCCATTAGTTCATTAAAAGCATCATACAATTCATCAAAAGTAAAATCTAAATGCGTTTCAGATATTACCTCATTTTCATTTGCCATAAAACAGAAGTTGACCTTTTCCTCTTGTTCCTCATCCGATGATGATGATGATGAATCGGAGTCTGTCAAGGTGGTGACAAGAGCTTTCTTCTTCTTGTGCTTGATGCTCTTCTTTAGTAATGGACAGTCGATTCTGAAATGTCCTGATTTCTTGCACTCATAGCAATCGATTCCCTCACTTTCCCTCTCCTTACCTTTGTCCTTGTTGTAGAAATTTGAGGGACCTCTCCTCTGATGAAAGGACTTCTTCCGGTTGATGAACTTTCTGAACTTTCGCACGAGAAGAGCCTCATCATCATCTCCCTCATTGTCTTCTTCTTCGCTGCTGCTACTGCAAGATGGATCTTTGTTAGAAGAAGTAGATTTGAGGATTATTACCTTTTTCTTATGAGAGGATTCTTCTTCGCTGTGTTGTTTCATTGTGAGCTCATGCGTCATCAGGGATCCAAGAAGCTCCTCGAGTGACAGCTTGTTTAAGTTCTTGGCTTCTTGGATTGCCGTTACCTTGGCTTTCCATGACCTTGGCAAAGATCGAAGAATTTTCCTGACAAGGTCACTGTTAGCATAACTTTTGCCAAGGCTTTTTAGACCATTGACAATATCAGTAAATCTAGTAAACATGCAAGTGATAGTTTCATTAGAATCCATTTTAAATAGTTCATACTTATGAACTAGCATGTTTATTTTGGACTCCTTGACTTGATTCGTGCCCTCGTGGGTCACTTCAAGTCTGTCCCATATCTCTTTTGCAGAACTGCAAGTAGAGACTCTATTGAATTTATTACGGTCTAAGGCACAATAAAGCACATTCATTGCTTTGGCATTTAGTTGTGCCTTCCTTCTATCATTGTCATCCCAATCTTTTTCAAGCTTGGGAATAGTAATGTTATCTACAAAAATAGAAGGAATGTATGGTCCATTAACTATGATACTCCAAATCTCATAGTCATGGGCTTGGATAAATATTTTTATCCTAGCCTTCCAATAGGCGTAGTCGGTTCCATTGAAGAATGGAGGCCTATTGGTGGCTTGCCCCTCAATAAGTGAAGATCCAAAAGGGGTTGTCATTTTGATCTTTTACTCTTTTGATAGAAGAGCTCCTGCTCTGATACCACTTGTTGCCCAAGAAGACAACCCAAGAGGGGGGATGAATTGGGTTTTAAGTAATAATTGCAAATTAAACTTAATGAGTAACTAATTAAAATTATTGCAGGCAGATTAATTAGATTACTAGTTGCAGTGAGTGGAGAAGATGGAAGAGACAATGAACTAATTACAAACATAAGAGGTTTTATAGTGGTTCGGAGCTAACCCTTGCTCCTACGTCCACTCCCCAAGCTTCACTTGCGAGTTCACTATAATCCCTAGGATTACAGCCGGTTGTTTTCCAAGTTCACAACCCAACTTGTCGTTTTCACGAGATCACAACGAACTCGGTCGGTTTTTACAGGCTCACCGACTAGAATCATCCAATTATTTTTCCGGAATCACAATCGAACCCTTACACCGTTGGTTTTAACTTCGGCTCACCAACAAACCTCAACAACCTTGATTCGATCTCCTGATTGAATCAAATAACAAGAAAACAGTTTGTAAAGAGTACAGGAAAAGCTTCTTAAAAAGCAAATATGAACAATATAAATAATGTAGAGTTAGAAGCCCTCAAACAGATTTTGGAAGAGGAAGTAGGGGCTTCTCGAACTCTGAGTCTCCTCTTTGAATGCACTGAAGATCTGATGTCAGAGGAGAGCCTTGAATGCGAAGGAAACGTTTGTTGGATGAAGTTCAATGCGCTTTTTTCTTCTTTCTCTTGTATTTACTCTTGAGAGCCTTTGGTAGGTGGAAATCCCTTTTTGTTTGAATGGAATAGCTCCCCTTGGTGTCTACTACTGTTCACTCTAGCTATTTAAGCAGTCCACTTTGAAAACTAGCCGTTAGATACCACTTTATGGCCGTTCTGCACAATCTGCAACTCCTGACAGTGTATCTGTTGGTATCGGAGTCGACTCGTTCGATCTGGAGTCGACTCGGCTGTTGCTGGAGTCGACTCATGCTTTACTGGAGACGACTCGCCCACTAGTCAGGATTTGAATTAAAGTGCTATCCCGTTCTGGAGTCGACTCGGCCAACCCTGGAGTCGACTCGGCCAACCCTGGAGTCGACTCGCCAATGTCCGGAGATGACTCGGCCCTCTGGAGACGACTCGTTCTCAGGGTTTCAGAGATCTGTTTTTCTGCATTTTTTTCTCGAGTCGACTCGGCTCTCAGAGTCTGAAAACAGTTTCTCTGTGTTTTAAGTTGAACTGCCTCGGAGTCGACTCGCACTTTGTTGGAGTCGACTTGGGTCTCAGAGTCCGAAGTTGGTTCTCTGCCTTCTAGTCTTGCTTTTCTCTGAGAGTCGACTCGTACTTAACTAGGAGTCGACTCGCCAAACTTCTGAGTCGACTCGTAACCTTCTGGAGTCGACTCGGTTGCAGGGTCTGAAATACATTGTTCTATCTTTCTTCTGTTACCCTTTGGAGTCGACTCGGAAACATCGGAAGTCGACTCGGAAACCATCGGAGTCGACTCGAACCCTTCTGAAGTCGACTCGCTGACAGGGTCTGAAAATCAACTTTCTGTCTTTCTGTCAGTTCTCAGTCGGAGTCGACTCGTAGTGTACTGGAGTCGACTCGAGCATGTGCCAGAACTTCTGAAACACTTGGAGTCGACTCGTAATCTTCTGGAGTCGACTCGAGCTTCAGACTTTGGTTCAAACTGAGTTCCAAACTTAGCCAAAAAGTATTGAACCAAAGCTAGAGACACTTAAGCATAAATTCACAAATATTTGGCTGAAACACTAGATTGAATTCATTAGTATAACATCAGATATACTCAATTGCTTTGAGCTCATCAAAATCAAATAGGGTTATAATCAATCACTCCACACAACGCATGAGCAAGATCCCTTATGCTTCGGTAATAGGGAGCCTCATGTATGCCATGCTGTGTACACGACCTGATATAGCCCTTGCTTTGAGTGTCACTAGCAGATATCAGTCGAATCCAGACGAAGAGCACTGGACAGCTGTGAAGAACATTCTTAAGTACTTAAGAAGAACTAAAGATTTGTACTTGGTTTTTGGAGGATCATCAGAGTTAAAGGTAGAAGGATACACAGATTCAGATTTCATGACTAATATTGATGATAGAAAGTCTACATCTGGATATGTGTTCTTGTGCAATGGTGGTACGGTAAATTGGAAGAGTTCCAAATAACCAATCATTGCTGATTCTACCATGGAAGCTGAGTATATCGCCGCCTCTGAAGCTGCAAAGGAAGCTTTCTGGCTCAAGAAATTCATTGCAGAGTTAGATGTAATGCCATCAGATGCCATCACACTCTACTGCGATAATAATGGCGCCATAGCTCTTGCTAAGGAGCTAAGATCTCATCAGAAGTCCAAGCACATAGAGCGGCGCTTTCACCTCATAAGCTAAGGTCTCGAGAAGAAATATGTCGAGATGCAGAGAGTAGACTCCGCGGACAATGTGGCGGACCCGCTCACCAAGCAGTTAAATCAGCAGAAGACTGAATCCCATCTTGAGAAGATGGGACTTAGATATATGTCTGATTGGCTTTAGTGCAAGTGGGAGATTGTTAGATGTATGCCCTAGAAGCCAATCTAGCGGACACATTATTAATTTTGGGACATAAATTTGTACTTGACTTTATTATTATTGAATAATAAATGGGCATTTTTTCATTCATATTGTTTATGTGTCTATAAATCGTTCAAGGAATTAATAAGATAATGATACATATTCTCAAGAGTTGAGAATTTGAGCCATGTATCATTGGTGATTAATTTCTAAATGCTCCTGATCAATGGATCATCACGAGGACGGTGATCGATCCGATCAGTGTACAGATCACTTTCCTTATGGATGGACGAGACTCGAGTGCACAGTGTATGGACATTGAAGTGATAGTGCAGGTGCTTGTTAGAGAACAAGGGTACTGAGCGTGACCAAGACAAGAAGTCACTTGGATGTCTATCCCCTCGTCAGTGACTTGCTTGATGTTGGAGTAGTGTGACTGGTCCTTTGACCTGCGGTGCTTCGGCTATTCACAGTGAGGTTATTGTAGTTTGACTGCACATATACATGGTCTCTAGTCATATGGGTCCTTGTTGTGTAGATTGGCTGCAGTAAGTTCACTGTAGGAGTAGGGTATGTACTTACATGGAATCTATTGACCTTGATAGATGAGGAGAGATCCTATGTGATTTATAAGACTGAGTTCTACTATCGGACTCAAGTCGAATAAATCTAGACATATGACAGACAACGGGGTTTGACGAGTTATCCATGACCTCCGGTCTGTAGGGATCCACGATAGAAGGACTATATTATACGATAACTGCACCTAGAGGTTCATCATTCTATTCTGCTGGGTGGCCACTACATACTGCTAGGTGTCACTAGTGGATGGTGAGACTCACAGGGATCATCTTGATGGTCAATAATCCCTGGTGAGTTGAGTTGAAATTGTTTTAACCCATTGAAAGGAGTTTTCAATGATATTGTGATAGAGATCGCAATATATCTCACTACCAGTCAGAATAGAACCTATGGGGTCACACACATTAGAGGTATTGACCGATCTGATGGTTAAATGTGATTAGGAATCACAAATAATCAATTAGATTGATAAATGGTTAACCCGCTAAGAGTTAGTGGTTAGAAGAAGGAATAATTGCAATCGGATTGCAATTTAATTTAATTAATTGGATTTAATTAATTGGACTTGATCATGAGTCCTACTTGGAGTGGGATTCATGGAGTTCTAATTGAATTAGGATTTCAAATTAAATTAGAGTCCTACTTGGAATAAGATTTCTAAAGTCCTAATTGTCTTAGGGCTGAAATTTGGACAAGTCCTAATTAGATTAGGATTTTCTTAAGTCCTAATTAATTTTAATTTTAATCTAATTAATTAAATGACTCCTAATTGGATTAGGATTGAAGAGTTCAATAGATTCATGGTTCAATTAAATCCTAATTAGATTAGGATAAGGAGGAAATTGAAATGGGTTCATACAAATTCTATTTTGACTAGGATTGGACTCACGCAATGCACCCAAATTAAAATACCCTTTAATTGGATTAAATGGCAGATTAATATGGACTTGAGGGAGGGGCTTACACCCCTCCTCTTGGGCATTGCGTGGGAGAAAAAGGAGGGGCGCACGCCCCTCCTAGGTGGCATGAAAAATGAGATAAGGATGAGCTCCTAAAAAATAGGAACTCATCTTTATCTCTTAATATTTCAAAAGGGGAGCATGGGATTTCGACCAAGGAAGAAGTTTTTCTCCTCATTCCAGCCGTGAGCACCCTCCTCCATCTTCCTCATTTGAGCCACAATCAAGAGAAGAAAAAGAAAAGCCTAAGACGCCCTCTTCCTTCTTCATCTTGGTTCCAAAAGGAAGAAAAAGAAAAAGGCTGCAGGGCTTTGTTCTTGTTCCTTTGGTTCTTCCTTCTTCTTCCTCCTCTCAAGCCAATCAAAGGTTGATTCAAAAGAGAGGACTTCAGCCATCCATAGCCATCTCTGCAAGGGAGCTAGCACCTCGGTGAGATCCAAAGGCTTCGATCGAGTCAGTACTTCGTGTGGATACCTGTAGAGGCCGGACGCATGTGCGGATTCCATTGAACCCTCATCAAATACCACGTAAATCAGATTTGTGGAGACCATCTACCCGCACAAGGTGAAGATCTGATCTTCTTAATGATTTTAAAATGGTTTAAAATAATTTAATTCTAATCCATCTACAAACGAAAGGTTTTAAAATATGTTCATATGATGAACGAATCCCGCATAGATTTTTCCGCTGCAATCTGAAAATTATTTCAAAATTTTCATGGCATATGTGGGATGCTAACAAGGATTTGGTGAAAATGGGACCCAAGCGAGCCGTTACTAAGAGATCCGGAAGAGTCTCACGCACAACCCGTGTCGATAGTCATGCTAGAGATTTGATAGTCAATTTTAAAGACCACGCAATAGCATGTATCTGGTAGAATAGTAATTACGGGTATCGATCCACAGGGATTAGGGTACAGTTATTTTTTTAAAAAAAATATTTAAAAAAAAAAATTTGTGAAGAGAATTAAACTAAGAAATTTAATAAAAAAAATTGCATTTGAAGTGATATCAGTGTGAGGGAACCTAGGGTAAGGAATTCACCCCTAACATCGGAACAAGGGTTATTTGTATTTTAATTTATTCTTGGATTAACATGCAAATTGGCTACAAGCCTAATAAGCATTCGAATAAAATTTTACAAAAGTAATTTAGGCATAATCCATCTTTAGTTAGCATGAAATGTCTTCCCTAATCTAAGGTGGCAGCACATCGTATCTTCCTTAAGCATGAGCTATCTTATTTTTACTTAGTGATCATGAAGAACAGTTGTACGAACATCATACTTAAAATTACAGAAATTAAATATGATTCAAAAGAAGATATCCATTGAAAACAATAAGTTCATACAACCCCAAGAATATAAAATAAAATATAAAATCCGTGTCCCTTTGTTAGGGCTGCATCCGGCCCTAGAGAGAAGATCAGCCTTCCATGGAGTCGTGGGCGACAGCAGCAGTGGCATAGCAGCGGGCTCCCATTTCTTCTTTTCTTCCTTTCTTCCCTGGATCTCTCCTTCCTTCTCTAGCAATTCATTATTTTTTTCTTTTGAAAAGGCATTCCCAAAAAGACCCAAACTTCTCTCCCTCCTCTGTTTCTTTGGGAAGTCGGCCTCTCCCCGCTTGATTTCTGAAGAGGAGAAATCTCCTCCTTTTATAGCCTCTGTCGACTCCTGTTATCTCATCACGTCATGGGAAGATAAGGGCCAAGAAACTGACACGGGCGAGACGCGTAGCAGATTTAATCCGGGCGTTGGGATTATAGTCTGGGAACTGATTTTGTTGAAGAAGTCGGTTGCTCCCTTGGATGCAGAGGATGGCGAAGACGTGGATGTTGAGAGGATCTCGAACACTGCTAGATCATGGAATGAGTGGAAGAAATCGCCACTTCTTCAATGCGTGGGAGGAGATCTTGGACGTGGCTGGAAGCTGGGAGTTGACCGCGGATGAGATGAAGGCTGGCTTGGGATTTGAAGGTTGGCAGTTGAGATATAACGGAGCAGGGGATGCGGAAGGGAGTGATCGAAATATGAAGCTTGGGACTCGACTTGATTCGAACGGGTGAAGAAATCAGGGGAGAGAAGTTGGGATCTCGGCTGGAAGATGATGGGATGAATCCGTAGATGATTCGGCTGATGGTTGGGAGAAAACCGTGGACTAAGTTGGGATGCTCATGGGATAAAAGATTTCCAGGAGATGATGATGAATCGCGGATGATGGAATGCTGGGATTTGTTACGAAGAAGGGATAAGGAAATGAATTTATGAGCTGGGAGGATGAGCTCGGGAAGGACGTGGAGGAAATCGCGGAGAAACAGGGGAACAAATGGGATGAAGGGGATTCGGATAAGGAAGGGGCACACAGCTCAGTTCTTTGGACATGGGAGATCTCATGTGGGATGGTAGCCGTTGATAGGATCGCAGGGAACTCGGGAAGATGAAATGGATGTGGAGTTCGGGAGGGTGAAGTGGATGAAGACACGGGAGACTTGAAAATGATGGATACGGCTGAGAACAAAGGAGCTGGGATTTCGAAATTTGCTGGGATCTATGCGTGGAAGTTTGAATCACAGAGGGATTACGGTAGAAGAGCTGAACGGTAATGGAGGGAATATGAGCTGGAAGTTTGGATGATGTTGGGATAAACTCACGAAAAAGGAAATCCTTGAGCTACTCTGCTCTTTTCTTCCATGAAGGCTGGGATTTAGATTTGCTGAGAGTTGATCTTGCGAACAGAGAGAGGTTTGGGTGTTTCGGAAGAGGGAAGACACTAGATTTGGTTGGGATGAAATCTAGGAAGATGATGCGGATGCTGGGGAGATTGGTTGGTTTGCATCACAGGAGGAGCTGGGAAAGATGAGTTTATCCTACGGGCGAAGAGGAGGGGAGATGAGCTGGGGCTCTCTACCGAAATGCCAGGAGGGTGGAGACGGGCGTGAGGGGAAATCTGGAGGTTGGGATGGAATCTAGGAAGATGTGATAAGGAGTTTGGGAGAATGAAAGAGAAGGCTTGAACTCGTTTTGTTAAGCTGGGAGGTTTACACGGGCTTCTGTTCTTTGGACATGGGGTTATGTTTGTAATAAAGAGGTTCATTTGGCTGGTTGACGTGGATGCAGTGAGAGGAAGATGAGGATAAATCGCGGAGAATGGGGAGGATCTTGGCTTTGTTCATTAGATGCTGAAGGGAAGAATGGGAAGAAGATCCAGAAGAGGGAAGACATTGGATTTGGTTGGAAGGAAGTGATGGGCCGGACGCATGGAAAATACTGACGTGGGAAGCATGGCAAAGCATGAACAGAGGAGTTGGTTGTTTGAGCTCAATGTTGGGAAAGAAATAAGAACATTGGGATGGATGGCTGAATCGAAATCCGAGAGGATTGGATTCATGGGGTACATACGATTTGGGTTCAGGAATTATCCCAAATGAGTTCGAATCCCAAATGCGCTCGAATCGACCTGCATACATTAGACTCGATCAAAATAATTAAACCAAATTTGAATTACCTAATAATTTATTAAAATGCAATAATGAAGGGAACCATATTTTCTTATGTTTAAATTTAAAATATGTACATAAAAATAATAATAAGTGCTATGTAAAATAGATAAGTTTATTCATTATTTAGCACTTAACAAGATTTCTCTACAGTTCCCCCACAAGGTGAGACACCTGTTGAGCCTCCTCTACCTCCTTCCCCCTCAGTTCAACTAGCTAAATATGCGGAAAGACCGGTAACCACGTGTTGGGGTATGTGGAGACCTTTGGTGATGAAGAGAATTGAAGGAAAATCAATTCTGCATAGTTTTCTGTCTGGCGGACTGTCGGAGTCGACTCGAGCTTCAGTCAAGTCGACTCGGGAACAGTCGAGTCGACTCGAGGTCTGTCGAGTCGACCCGAGAGGAGAAAGCCGCAAAAACCATGTTTCTGTCTGGACTGTCAGAGTCGACTCGAACTACAGTCGAGTCGACTCGGAGCATCGTCGAGTCGACTCGAGATACAGTGGAGTCGACTCGAGATCGTGCCAGTTAAACTGGAAGTTGTTCAGACGTGCCAGAGTCGACTCGGACCTCAGCCGAGTCGACTCGGGCTCGCGAAAAATCGTACGGACGATTTTCTTTTGGTGTTTTTGGTGGCGTTTCGACGGCTATGATCATCTGAAGGTCTTGAGACTATATATAGGACTCATGAGAGCCCTAGGGTAAGGTGATTGGCCGTATATTTGAGAGAGACTCTTGTTTGTGAGGCTAGGGTTCTAGAGAAGAAGAGGATTGGGATCCTACTTCTTGTGCAAAGGGAATTCTGTGTGAATCTCTTGTAGATCGATCGCTTGTGATCGTTCGGGTGTGTGCTATCTCTGTAATCAGTTCATCCTTATTGAGATTTGGAGCGGTGGAGGACGTAGGCTATTTGTAGCCGAACCTCGTTACATTTTTGTGTTTGCTTTGCTATTTTCTTCCTTCTTCTTCCTTTGATCTTTGATAATCCGTTGCGGTGCTCAAGTGTTTTACCCTACTGATACCACGGGGTAATCTTTTTCCCTTCGTAGGCGGAGCGAAGAGGTGATCCTTGAGTCCGGAGTCGAGGGAGCGAGAGAGTGCTTATCCGTTTGTATCTCTCTTGCTTGTCCGACGTCGGTGGCGGCGCTGGTGTGAGTGGGTTCCGGTGCGGGGCGCCGACAACAATTGGTATCAGAGCTATTGGTTATTCTGCAATGGCGGATGAAGGGAAGTTGCGAATTGAGAAGTTCAATGGCACGAACTTCGGGTTTTGGAAGATGCAAATAGAAGATTACCTTTACCAGAAGGATCTCTATTTACCTCTTGGAGGTAGAGCAAAGAAACCAGAGAAGATGTCCGATGAAGACTGGGAGGTCCTCGATCGGAAGACGCTCGGCACCATCAGATTGTCACTTGCATCCCAAGTGGCATTCAACATCAAAAACGAGAAGACGACGATGGAGTTGATGGCAACATTGTCGCGGATGTACGAGAAACCCTCAGCATCAAACAAGGTATTTCTCATGAAGAGGTTGTTTAATCTTCGTATGAAAAATGGCGGCAGCGTAGCAGAATACCTCAACGAGTTCAATGGACTCACGGCCCAGTTGGAGTCAGTGGAGATTAGTTTTGACGACGAGATTCGGGCATTGCTAATCCTCTCCGGATTGCCTGATAGCTGGGAGGGCCTGGTGATGGCGGTGAGCAACTCTTCGGCAACGGGGAAGTTGATTTTTGATGACGTTGTGGGAGTGCTTCTGAGTGAAGAAGCAAGAAGGAAATCTTCTGGAGCTACGGAGTCGTCTGGAAGTGCACTAAACACCTCTGACCGGGGAAGACAAAAGAAGGACGGTCGATTTCGAAGCGACTCGAAGTCGAGATCCAGCAGGTCTCGAGCACCTCAGAACAAGGGAGCGAAGTGCTGGAACTGCGGGAAGACGGGGCACTTTAGGAGGGATTGCAAATCTCCTAAAGGGAAGCAAGGCGACCACACCGAAGGAGTCAGCAAGGATCTGGCAAATCTTGCTGAAGACGGTGATATGGATGCCCTCGTTCTATCTTTGTCTACCTGTGACGAGTCTTGGGTGATAGACTCGGGCGCGTCTTTCCATGCTACATCCCAACGGAAGCTTCTTGGAGGATATGAGAAGGGAGACTTTGGCAAAGTCTACCTAGGGGATGGAGAGCCTTGCACCATACAAGGAAGGGGAAGCGTGGAAGTGAAGTTGGTTTCTGGATCTTCACTTGAGCTTGAGGACGTACGGCACGTACCTCAACTGCAGAGGAATCTGATTTCTGTTGGACAGTTGGCGAGCCAGGGGTACAAGGCTACTTTCACAGCTGATCAGTGGAAGATATCCAGAGGTTCGTTGACGGTGGCTAGTGGCAAGAAGGTTGGGACACTTTATGTCACCAACGGCACGGAGAACTCTATTGGAGTTGTTGCAGCAGATGTGGACACCAAGTTATGGCATTGTAGACTTGGGCACATGAGTTATCAGGGACTGGAGGTGATGCACCAGTTGGAAAAGCTGCAGGGTCTCAGGAGTGTTGAGATGGACTTCTGTGAGGATTGTGTTCTCGGAAAGCAGAAGCGTGTTTCATTCAACAAAGAAGGTAAACCTCGGAAGCAAGAAAAGCTAGATCTCGTGCACACGGACGTGTGGGGGCCTGCACCAGTTTCTTCCATTGGTGGATCTCAGTACTATGTTACTTTTATTGATGATGCTACCAGGAAGCTTTGGGTGTTCTTCTTGAAGCACAAGTCAGAGGTATTTGGGGTCTTCAGGAGATGGCAGGCAATGGTAGAACTCGAGACAGGAAAGAGGTTGAAATGCCTGAGATCGGACAACGGTGGTGAGTATTGTAGCAGGGAGTTTGAGGACTACTGTGCAGATGCTGGGATCGTCAGGCAAAGGACAGTTTCAGGAACACCACAACAAAATGGAGTTGCTGAAAGGATGAACAGAACAATTAATGAGCGTGCCAGGAGTATGAGGATACATGCTGGATTGCCACAGCAGTTTTGGGCGGAAGCAGTTAACACTGCTGCCTACTTGATCAACAGAGGGCCATCAAAAAAACTTGAATTTGGGATTCCTGAGGAAGCATGGACAGCGAAGAAGATTGATTTGGCGCACTTACGAGTATTCGGTTGTACCAGTTATGTCCATGTTGATTCCAGTCAAAGAAGCAAACTAGACGCCAAATCAAAGAAGTGTATTTTCGTTGGATACGGAGGTCAACAGTTTGGGTACCGGCTTTGGGATCCCGAACACAAGAAGATCATTCGTAGTAATGATGTGGTATTCAATGAGAAAATGCAGCAGAGCACTGAATCAGAAACAAAACCTGTTGAGCCGTGTTTTGTGGATCCTGAAGAGGAGTCTACAAATTCTGGTTAGAAGACTCAGTCAGAGCAAGAACCTGAAGCATTGGCACCCCCTCCACAACTAAGAAGGTCCACTCGTAGTACTCATGGGAAGCCTCCTCAAAGGTATGATGGGACTCTTAGTTATTTGCTGCTCACAGATAATGGCGAACCTGAATGCTTCACGGAGGCATTGGAGGTTGATACCAGGAAGGAGTGGGAGTTGGCCATGGATGATGAGATGAAGTCATTGGAGCAGAATCAAACGTGGGATTTGGTGGATCTGCCCAAGGGGAAGAAAGCACTGTCAAACAAATGGGTTTACAGGCTGAAGGAAGAGCAAGGCGGGAAGAAGCGATACAAGGCCAGGCTGGTTGTAAAAGGATTTCAGCAGAGAGCAGGTATCGACTTCACAGAGATCTTTTCTCCTGTAGTTAAGATGAGTACTATTCGAGCGGTGCTGAGCATGGTGGCAGTAGAGGATCTTCACTTAGAGCAGCTTGATGTGAAGACGGCCTTTCTCCACGGAGATCTCGATGAGGAGATATATATGCAGCAGCCGGAGGGATACATTGCAGCTGGCACGGGTGACTTAGTCTGCAAACTAAAGAAAAGCCTCTATGGTTTGAAACAGGCACCCAGACAATGGTATCTCAAGTTCGATAGTTACATGCTTGAGATAGGATACAGGAGATGTCAGGAGGATCACTGTTGCTACTTCCGGGACTTCGGTACATCTTACATTATCTTGCTATTGTATGTTGATGACATGTTAGTTGCAGGAGCTAGCATGCATGAGATTGCAAAATTGAAGCTGAAGCTGTCAAGAAAATTTGCAATGAAGGATCTAGGAGCAGCAAAACAGATCCTTGGGATGCGGATCAGTAGAGATAGGTCTAAACATATCCTCGACTATCTCAGGCGGAGTACATCAGCCGAGTACTCAGGAGATTCTGCATGGAGGGTGCCAAACCTGTTGGCACACCGCTGGGTGCCCATTTTAAGCTCTCAAAAGGGCAAAGTCCGAAGACGCGGGTGGAGGAGCTCAATATGTCAAAAATCCCGTATGCATCGGCAGTGGGGAGCTTGATGTACGCTATGGTGTGTACGAGACCAGACATTGCTCAAGCAGTGGGAGTTGTGAGTCGCTTCATGAGCTGCCCAGGCTTGGAGCATTGGCGCGCAGTCAAATGGATACTGAGGTATCTGAAAGGCACTGAGCACATGTCATTGTGCTATGGAGGTTCTGAGATCCGGTTACAGGGCTATGTGGACTCAGACATGGCAGGGGACTTGGACGGCAGGAGAAGCACGACAGGGTACTTGTTCACCTTGGGCAGTGGAGCCGTCAGTTGGATTTCCAGGTTGCAACCAGTTGTTGCATTGTCGACTACGGAGGCGGAGTATGTGGCAGCCACAGAGGCGTGCAAGGAACTAATATGGCTTCAAGGCTTGATGAAGGAGTTTGGGAAGGAACAGAAGGATTGCATGTTATATTCAGATAGTCAAAGTGCAATTCATCTGGCAAAGAATTCAGCTTTCCATTCAAGGACGAAGCATATTGACATACGGTACCACTTCGTGAGGTCATTGCTCGAGCAGGGACTCGTCAAGTTGGAGAAGATTCATACAAGTCAGAATCCTGCAGATATGTTGACGAAGGTCGTCACGGTGGAGAAGCTGAGGAGTTGTTCAGCTTCTGCTGGTCTTCATGCTTGAAGATGTTGAGGAGGCATCGTACCTATTTCACTAGGATGATTTAGTTTCAGTGGGAGCACAGAGGAGAGCCAAGTAACATGAGGATATACCCAAGGTCTCCAAGTGGGAGATTGTTGGGGTATGTGGAGACCTTTGGTGATGAAGAGAATTGAAGGAAAATCAATTCTGCATAGTTTTCTGTCTGGCGGACTGTCGGAGTCGACTCGAGCTTCAGTCGAGTCGACTCGGGAACAGTCGAGTCGACTCGAGGTCTGTCGAGTCGACCCGAGAGGAGAAAGCCGCAAAAACCATGTTTCTGTCTGGACTGTCAGAGTCGACTCGAACTACAGTCGAGTCGACTCGGAGCATCGTCGAGTCGACTCGAGATACAGTGGAGTCGACTCGAGATCGTGCCAGTTAAACTGGAAGTTGTTCAGACGTGCCAGAGTCGACTCGGACCTCAGCCGAGTCGACTCGGGCTCGCGAAAAATCGTACGGACGATTTTCTTTTGGTGTTTTTGGTGGCGTTTCGACGGCTATGATCATCTGAAGGTCTTGAGACTATATATAGGACTCATGAGAGCCCTAGGGTAAGGTGATTGGCCGTATATTTGAGAGAGACTCTTGTTTGTGAGGCTAGGGTTCTAGAGAAGAAGAGGATTGGGATCCTACTTCTTGTGCAAAGGGAATTCTATGTGAATCTCTTGTAGATCGATCGCTTGTGATCGTTCAGGTGTGTGCTATCTCTGTAATCAGTTCATCCTTATTGAGATTTGGAGCGGTGGAGGACGTAGGCTATTTGTAGCCGAACCTCGTTACATTTTTGTGTTTGCTTTGCTATTTTCTTCCTTCTTCTTCCTTTGATCTTTGATAATCCGTTGCGGTGCTCAAGTGTTTTACCCTACTGATACCACGGGGTAATCTTTTGCCCTTCGTAGGCGGAGCGAAGAGGTGATCCTTGAGTCCGGAGTCGAGGGAGCGAGAGAGTGCTTATCCGTTTGTATCTCTCTTGCTTGTCCGACGTCGGTGGCGGCGCTGGTGTGAGTGGGTTCCGGTGCGGGGTGCCGACAATACCACGGGAAGAAGGATCTACTCCGAATTTTTGGATCAAGAAGGGTTCCATTTGGGGGAGTGGATTCGAAGGCAAGGATGGGAGTATCTTTGCTCCCTAGATTTAGTGACCTACCCGGGCATGGTTTGTGAGTTCTATGCCTTCCTAAAAGTTGGAATAGGAGGGCTTGTGTTTGAAGTCCGAGGTGTACGGGTTAGGATTTCGGAAGAAAGTTTGAGTGAGTTGCTTCATCTCCCCTGCGAAGGTGCAACTCCAGAAAGGCCGGAAAACAAGTTGAGAGCTCTACAATTGATCTTTGAGAACGATGATTTTGACTATTCCGAGAATGTGATAGCGAGCTCCCTATCAGTTAAGATGAGGTTGTTGCACAACTTCATAGGTCGGATTCTGTTTCCGAAAAATGGGAGATTTGATCATATATCTAAGAGGGATTTGGTCATTATGGAGCACGTTATTCAGGGCATTCCCCTGAACCTCCCAACTATGATGATCAGGCAGATGAGAGAGGCTATATGTAAGTCAAGAGTTTCCCTGCCCTATAGTATGATACTC
Organism: Phoenix dactylifera; assembly: GCF_009389715.1. Taxonomy (NCBI): domain Eukaryota; kingdom Viridiplantae; phylum Streptophyta; class Magnoliopsida; order Arecales; family Arecaceae; genus Phoenix; species Phoenix dactylifera. Next base: position 218,242 of record NW_024068029.1, on the reverse strand, counting down.
ATCCTGGTCTTCCGACAGCATGATATATCTGTGGAGGGAGAGATCCCAGGCATCTGCTATTCACTGATGCTTACACTGCACGGTCCCTAGTTCGCATGGGTTATGAGAAGGTGAACGGGCAGTGGGTGCGTGCAGGAGCAGGGATACATGCACAGGAGGGTGATGCACCAGAGGTTGGAGACCCTATCCTTGAGGCTGAGGTACATGAGGATCATCCTACGGCACCTTCAGAGGCTGGCCCATCGTCATCCGTACCCACAGGGTGCACAGAGAATTTTTGGAGTAGGATGACTGAGCTTGTGTCAGCTCAAGTGAGGACTCTCTCTGATGGATTGACGAGTAGGATGGACATTATGACTGGTGAGATTACGACCTCAGAGAGGAGGTGGGAGCATTACAGAGAGAGAGAGGCTCATGGTCCATCTGTCTCCCGACCAGCTGAGTCGGAGGTTTCGGCACAGAGTCATCCAGCTCAGCGAGGTCCACGCCAGACACAGTCCCATCAGGCTCGACCTCCCCTCGCCACTTATACTAGGAGGATGAGGACTAGATCACGGCCCTTAGATACCCACTAGGTTGATGTTAGCATTATGATTAGTGCCTAGGATTTATCTAGCTCTCATATGTATTTTGCTTTGTTCATGTACTTTGCACTTTGATTGAAGAACATTGTATGTTTTTGGCATTAATGTACTACAATATTTCATTTTGATCAATGAAACATGGCTGTTTATTATTTACTGCATCCACTTATCTATTGCCATGCATCTATTTGATGATAACAAAAAGGGGAAGAAGTAAGGAAAGAAAGAAGTTGCAATAAGTTGACAAACAAGTTTGAAAATTATAATCGGAGATAATATACACTTAAGGGGGAGCGATATGTAACAATGAAAATATTAAAGTTTAAACTCTTTCAATCAAATTTCAGAATTTGGCACATACCTCTCATACCTCGATACATAACTTGAAACTCTTACTTTATCTCAAATTTTTGAAGTTTCATCTTTAACCAAATATAAAAGAAAGGGGGAGAAAATCAAAAGTTCAAATTGGCAATATTTGGATGAAAAAGGGGGAGACTTCACTCTCAAATTTGAAAAGCTGAAATTCAACAACTTGAGCTCTTCTAAAACTAATTTTAAGATAAGTATCAATATGCTCATACTCAATATTTTGTAATCATCAAAAAGGGGAAGATTGAGGATGATAGTGGTATTTTGATGATTAACACAACCATTGAGGGAATATCTAATTAAATGCTATAAGTTAATATGATACATCATTACTGAGTTCGTCACTCTCGGTACAATAGAAGAATGAGATCAAGATGTATTTCAATGATTAATAATGAGATAAAATTTGCGATAGAAAAGGGATAGTGAATTCTAAATTCTAATTCGATAAAGTTTCAAGTTAAACGTACTCTTAAGGTGACAATAGTAATTTTCATTGTTAAGAGTCTGTAGCACTACCATGGCATACATTCAAAATTACTTGAAGTATATTTCATTGATTGTATGGATGAATCTAATCTTAAGTTGCAGCAAAGTGTGGAATGAGTCGACCCCAAGATTGGTGGAGTCGACCCCGGCACATCATGAAACCATCATGCACACTTCTGCAAAAATGGCACGGATAAACAGTAGTTAAGTCGACCCCAAGCTTGCTTGAGTCGACCCTATCTTCAAGCCTCTAGAAAACAAGTCTCTGAAATTTCTGAGAGGGTCGATCCCAATGGAACATGAGTCGACCCCACTGTACCTTAAGTCGACCCCAAAAATTGTTGAGTCGACCCAAGTGAAAAACGGCTGAAATATAAGGTTCGGTGTTTTCTGAGAGGGCCGACCCCAATGTAGCAAGAGTCGACCCCAGTGAAAGTTGGATCGACCCCAGTGAAAGTTGAGTCGACTCCAAGTCTGATGAACAGTGGTTTGGGTCAACCTTAGCACGGGCAGAAGTATAACGGCTAGTTCTGCAGAAGTACTTTTTGTCCTTCCAATAGTGAGTAACGGCTAGTTTTTGAAATCTAACCAATGGAGGGAGTCCACTGGATGTGGAAAACTATTTAAAGTGACACTATTCATCAGAGAAAATATCCTTTTACAAAATATCCAAGCTCACACAAGAAAGACAAGAGCCCTAATCTTCTTCATCCAAGTACTTCACTCAAAGAGTCAAAAGAAAGTGATTGAGCAGTTTCTAAGAGACATTAAGAGCTCCGTCAACCCTTGAAGAGTAAAGCAATCTTGGCAAAGAAGAGAGAAGTCTCATCAAAGCGATAAGTATATTCTAAAATTTTCTTTGTAACTCATAATTGTTATATTTGCTCATCTAGGAGTTTCAACCTTTTTTTTCTTCTTAATCACCTTGTAAAGGTTTGTTGGTGAGCCCGTAAAACCAATGGTGTAGGTTTGTTGGTGAACCCGTAAAACCAATTGTGAAGGTTCGTTGGTGAGCCCGTAAAACCAACATAGGTTTTTGGTGATTCCGGAAAATCAAAGTGTAAAGGTTTTTGGATTGTGAGTCCGGAAAATAATCCAACTGTAATCCGCGGAATTATAGTGAATTCCCAAGGGGTCGCTTGGGGAGTGGACATAGGTGCTTAGGAGAGCACTGAACTACTATATTTCTTGTGTGTTTGCATTGTGTATTGTTTTAACTTCACTCACTCATCAATTAACTCAATTAAGGAAGTAAAAATTTAGAGAAACCAATTCACCCCCCTCTTGGCTTGTCACCTAGGGCAACAGCGTGAGATGCATGAAAAATGGATGGACGATGACATTAGAGTCAAGTGCTAGATTATGGCATCCATGACTAATAAACTCCAATGCCAACATGAGAATATGAAGACTGCTAGGAAGATATTAGCACACCTGCAAAAGTTGTATGGTGAGCAATGCCGCATAACATGCTTTGAAGTGTCCAAGAGGCTCTTCAAGGCAAAGATGTACGAGGGGCAGTCTGTCCATGATCACTGTCTGACTATGATCAAGGACCTAGAGGAGCTTGAGAAGCTCGGTATGACCATACACAAGGAATTGCAAATAGACCTGATCCTGCAATCCCTTCCTGATTCATTTGGGCAGTTTATAGTAAACTACCATATGAACAAGATTGAATGCACTAATACCGAACTGTTAAATATATTGGTAACTGCTGAAGGAGCCTTGAAAGGTTCAAGGGGCACTATTCTGGCTGCTGAGCTGACTTCTGGTTCCAAGAGAAAGTCTACTTGGAAGAAAAAGAAGCCTGCAAAGAAGTTGAAGAATAACAAGAAGCTAAAGAAGGAAGTTCAAAAGAAAAAGGCTAATGACAAAAGAAAATATTTTTACTGCAACGTCGATGGCCACTTGAAGAGGAACTATCCTTCATACCTCGAGAGCCTGAAGAACAAAAAGGCAGATACACCTTCAGAAGGTATGTTACGGTTTCTTCTACTTCTGGTTGGTTATAGATTCTGGTTCTAGTGCTCATTTGTGCATTACTATGCATGGTCTAAAGGAAAGTAGGAGGCTGGCGGAAGGTGCAGTAACCCTTCGGGTTGGCAACGGGGCAAGAGTTGCTGCTGTAGGCACCTATCCTCTGCAACTACCGTCTGATTTTAGTTTATTGCTTAGAGACTGTTATTATGTCTCTGCTGCTAGCAGGAATTTGATTTCTATTTCGTGTTTAGCACAGGATGACATATTTTTAAATTTGACAAAAACTGCTGTTCGATTTATTTCAGAAATAAATTAGTTGCGCGTGGTTTCATGATTGACAGTCTCTATCACTTACATGTCGATGTGTCTGTGAATGTATCTGAGCAAGTAGTGAGTGCCATGGGATCCAAAAGATCCAGAGATGAGATAAACCAGAAGTATTTATGGCACCTCAGGCTTGGCCATATTGGAAAGGACAAAATAAACAAAATGAAGAAAGATGGGCTTCTTGGCTCATTAACTTTCGAGTCATATCCAGTTGCGAATCCTGTCTTCAAGAAAAAATGCCTAGACTACCCTTTGTAGGACATGGGAAGAGGACCACTGAAATACTTACCCTGGTTCACACTGATGTGTGTGGCCCATTCGATGTGCTAGTCAGGGGCCGTTATTCGTACTTTATTATCTTTACCGATGATTATTCACGATATAGGTATGTGTATCTTATGAGATACAAATCTGAATCTTTTGAAAAGTTCAAAGAGTTCAGAAATGAAGTAGAAAAACAAACTGAAAAATCCCTTAAGGCTCTTCAATCAGATCGAGGAGGAGAATACCTTAGTGGAAAATTTCGGAACTATCTCAAGGAGAATGGCATAGTCTCATAATGGACCCCTCCTGGTACACCTCAACTCAACGGGGTGTCCAAGTGGAGGAATCGAACTCGATTGATATGGTCCGATCCATGATGAGCTTCACTAATTTACCTATGTTTCTTTGGAGAGATGCCTTACTTTCCGCGATTTACTTATTGAATAGAGTTCCCTCTAAATCCGTTCCTACCACACCGTATGAGATATCGCATGGTAAGAAGCCGAGTCTTGGTCATATCAAGATTTGGGGATGTCCGGCCCACGTCAAGCGACTACAGGCGGACAAGTTAGAGGCTAAGACCATATGTGCTCGTTCTATAGGATATCCTAAAGAGTCATTAGGATACAATTTTTATGTCTCAGAGGATCACAATGTATTTGTGAGCCGATATGCCATCTTCTTGAAAAAACTGTTTATCCTTGATAGAGGCAGTGGGAGGAAAATTGAGCTTGAAGAGAGAGTCTCTGAAAAGCAACGAGTTATGGATCCTATAGAACCTATTCATATTGAGCCAGTACACGTGGTATCTCCTCCACCTCGTAGATCTAGTAGGGTCTCCCATCCTCTTGATAGATACTTAGGTATGCTTATAGAGGATACCGAGAAAATGTTCCTCATGAGAGATAGGGAACACGTGCTGGATCCCAATACCTACAACGAGGCGATATCAGATATCGATTCAAATGACTGTAAGCTTTATAGTCAGAGATAGACTCCATACATTCCAACCAAGTTTGGACCTTAGTAGATCCACCAGAAAGTATTGTACCTATTGGATGTAAATGGATCTACAAAAGAAAGATAAATTCGGATGAAAAGGTAGAGACCTATAAGGCAAGGCTAGTGGCAAAAGGGTATAGTCAGCGCGGAGGCATTGACTATCAGGAGACCTTTTCACCTATAGCCATGCTGAAATTCATTCGAACATTGCTTGCCATTGTAGCATTTCATAATTATGAATATGGCAGATGGATGTGAAAACTGCTTTTCTCAATGGATATCTTGATGAAGATATCTATATGGAGGAGCCTTTGGGTTTCACTTCCAGTGATGAAGATCACAAGATCTGCAAGCTGCAATGGTCCATCTATGGACTAAAGCAAGCATCTCGGAGTTGGAACACTCGTTTCAATGATGCGATCAAATCGTTTGATTTCATCAAAAATAAAGAGGAACCGTGTGTTTACAAGAAGGTTAGTGGGAGTGCTGTCATGTTCCTCGTACTGTACGTGGACGACATCCTCCTGATAGGAAATGATATTTCCATGCTAACCTCGGTCAAGGTCTGGTTGTCAAAAGAGTTCTCCATGAAAGACCTTGGGGAAGCATCCTACATTTTGGGGATTAAGGTCTATAGAGATAGATCTAAGAAGATATTTGGCCTATCACAGAAGATGTACATAAAGGAGGTGGTGAAAAGGTTCAGCATGGAAAATTCCAAAAGGGGTCTATTACCCCTTAGGTATGGGATTCATCTTTCCAAGAAGATGGGCCCCAACACATCTGAAGAGATTTAACGCATGAGCAGGATCCCTTATACTTCTGCAATAGGGAGCCTCATGTATGCCATGCTATGTATACGACCTGATATAGCCCTTGCTGTGAGTGTCACTAGCAGATATCAGTCGAATCCAGGCGAAGAGCACTGGACAGCTGTGAAGAACATTCTTAAGTACTTGAGAAGAACTAAAGATTTGTTCTTGGTCTTTGGAGGAGCATCAGAGTTAAAGGTAGAAGGATACACAGATTCAGACTTTATGATTGATATTAATGATAGAAAGTCTACATCTGGATATATATTCTTGTACAATGGTGGTACGGTAATTTGAAAGAGTTCCAAACAACCGATCATTGCTGATTCTACCATGGAAGCTGAGTATATCTCCGCCTCTGAAGCTGCAAAGGAAGCCTTCTGGTTCAAGAAATTCATTGCAGAGCCAGATATAAGGAGTCGAGGTCTCATCAGAAGTCCAAGGACATAGAGCGGCGTTTTCACCTCATACGCGACTACCTCGAGAAGAAATATGTCGAGGTGTAGAGAGTAGACTCCGCGGACAATGTGGCGGATCCGCTTACTAAACATCTAAGTCAGCAGAAGACTGAAGCCCACCTTGAGAAGATGGAACTTAGATATATGATTGATTGGCTTTAGTGCAAGTGGAAGATTGTTAGATGTATGCCCTAGAAGCCAATCTGGCTGACACATTATTTATTCTGGGATATAATTTTATACTTGACTTTATTATTATTGAATAATAAAAGGGCATCTTTTTCATTCATATTGTTTATGTGTCTATAAATCATCCAAGAAATTAATAAGATGATGATACATATTCCTAAGAGTTAAGAATTTGAGCCATGTATCATTGGTGATTAATTTCTAAATGCTCCTAATCAATGGATCATCACGAGAACAGTGATCGATCCGATGAGATCAGTGCACAGATCGCTTTCCTTATGGATGGACGTGACTCAAGTCCACAGTGTAGGGACACTGAAGTAATAGTGCAGGTGCTTGTTAGAGAACAAGGGTACTGAGTGTGACCAAGATAAGAAATTACTTGGATGTCTATCCACTCATCTGTGACTTGCTTGATATTGCAGTAGTGTGACCAAGATAAGAAATTACTTGGATGTCTATCCACTCATCAGTGCACAGATCGCTTTCCTTATGAATAGAATGTTGTTTTTTATTTGAAAAGGCTTTTATTTCACGGAGATACCATTTTGGACCTCTCCTAAGGCTTCTAGTACAGTTTTACCTCAATTAGTTGTATTGTGTTCAAGTGACAATTCAATAATACATGATGTTTTAAGGGTTTATCTTGTGTATATGCTACGCCGCTGATCGGCTTGGTTTCCTGGTCTTCATGATTTCAATACTTCAATGAAATGTATGTGATGATTTTCCTCAATCTTCCTACTAAAAATTTAAATTAAAACAAATTAAATTTAGAAATATAAAAGAATTTACTCCACTCGTGATCTGTCTGAATGAGCTCTGAGTTGATTTTCAAATAATCCACTTGGGCTCAAGCTCATCCTACTGAACACCTCATTGCTTGGCCTGAACTTCTTCCTTGTGTACAACATACACTAGCCTGGGAAAATGCCTACAGCTCACTTTGTCTTCCTAATGAAACAAGAGCACTGCATCCAACAATACAATGCTCTTCGCATATCACATGCACAACCAACCTGCATTTGAAGTCATTAGAAAATCTAAAGCACATGCCAACACCAATAACCTACTATATATGAATCCGCCCGTGAACACCTAATGCTGCCAACCTTCACTCACAGGCCCCAAAACCCTCTAGTTTAATTAACCCATAAACCATCCTGCCTCTCTATTTAAGACTAAGCTTTAACACACCCCCTACCAGAGCCACAAATCACCAGTCTCAGACAACCTGATCCAAACCATGGAGAAGAATCTGGGCATCCTACTTCTTGCTCTTGTTGCTGTTCTTGTGCTGCTCTCCACCGACAGGCTTGCTGTGGCGTCGGACAGCCACTGCAGAATAACCGAAGAAGGCCTGTTGGCATGCCTGCCTTCCATCACTGGGTCACAGCCTGTGAAGCCATCGGTCTGGTGCTGCACCGCCCTCTCCAAGGCCGACCTGCTGTGCCTCTGTCACTATAAGAACTCTCCTATGCTGTCTCAGCTTGGGATCAAGCCCAAGCTTGCCATGCAGCTACCGGCCAAGTGCAAGCTTAGATTGCCCAAACAATGTAAATGATTAGTATGTATCAAGAATTGCTTCTTGCTGCAATGAGGTTTGTGTACTCTGAAACAAGGAAGCATGGAAGGAGTAAAAACTCCTGCTGCTATTAGAATAACTACTAGTAGGTTTTTTTAGTATTTCTAATTTCTAAGAGTGAGTTCAAGGGGATCTCAGGTTGCTTCGATGTGTTTGCTTTAGGAGGTTTCGTGTTGTACTTGTCATGTTCATGGCATGTCCTTTCTTTAATGTTCTAATAATAAATTTTTTGTTGTCTAATGTTCTACATGGAAGAGCTGTCACATGTCTAGTTGGACTGATGGTTTTTGCAATCGTTTGATAATTGACATGAAATTCGAGATACTTTGCCCCTATGAGGCTTATTTGAGTAAATATGAACAAGTTCAAAAGCACTTACTGACAGTCTCTTTCATTTGTTTTACAGCATGTTAAAGATTTTTGTTCCGAAAAGAGTGAAAAGGGATTTTGTTGATGACGTTGGTTGGTTTAGATCCAAGCTAGATGGTCAAAAAAGGATTCAGTCATTGGAAATTCCTTGGATGCATTAAGGTGGTTTTTTCGAACATTAAAAGTATCAGAGCTTGCTCAAAAATGGTATATAAATGGGCATGGCAGCCAAAAAGGCTTGGCGAGAAGGATAATGTGTTTCTTTGCACAGAGATTAAATTGATTTCATAAGATATCAAAAAGCATGTAGCTGACAGATACTGGGTTGAAATGAACTTCATGGGGAATTCAACCAAGGTCAGAGGGTACCTATCTTTGTGTGAAAGAAGGATTCAGCTTCCTTCACATGAATCCACTATTGGATCATCCATTCGTCAATTTGAGATCTATGCAAGTGGATGAATGATGAAGTTCGGGTGTTTTGAGATCTATGTGGTGGGTGATCCAATGGTGGATTTGTCCGAAGGAAGATGAATCCTTCTTTCGCGTGAAAGATACAACTCCAATCTATTCAACCAAGCAAATCCTGTTGTCATGCCCCCGACCCTAATTCGCGAGCTAGGGATCGCAACAACTCTCACATATTCATAGGAAACTCTTCCCCCAAGCATGCAAGGCATCTCATCATAATATCATAAATAAGTAGCAAAATAAATTTAAATAATAAATATTCAAATCTTAATTTTAATAATTAGAATCAAATTTTAATATCTCATAGAACCAACAATATTTAAAAAGTTTTATATTAAACTCTAGTCAAATCCTGATCTAAATTAAAGATATAAAATTTAGCCTCTAGTTACTCTCCCGATTATAACCCCATGCCGTCTTAATTTCCATAATCGAAAAAAAAAGATAATGAGCTCGACATCCCAGTAAGTAATGGATACCCTAACTAGATAATTCATGTAATAACGTATGATACAATAGTAAAACACAAATTATCATGAATCAATTTAAAGACATAACCAATTCTACTTTTAAACACAAATCCATTAAAATCCATATCTTTCAGATATTCATATACATAATCATAAATCCGATTCAAAAAAATCGCATTCAACTCAACAGCTCTTAGCTATAGCGACACTTATACCCTGTGTCTAGGCCAGAAATAGAATTGTACTTATTCTCTATAAAGTGGGCTAAAATACTGCACTTATATCCTGTGGAGTGGGCTAGAATACTACATTATATCCTATGACGGGACCAGAAGTAGAATTAATGAGCTCAATAATAATCAAATTGCTAATGCATAAGCCCCAATTGGCAGGGTCCAGAACATAGTCTGATTGATAGTTCAAATCTGATACATATCATAATTCTTTTTGCAAAATAATATATATATATTATAATTCAATCAAAATATGCATATACGATGTAAGATTAGGAAACAATATAACAATACTCCAGAAAATATTACTCTAAATTACATATCTATTTTTCATTGAAATTACCATCTCATAAAATTCATAAATCACATATAAATTGATTAACAATTTATTGAGGTAAAAATTAATATTACATAAATAAAAAATCTAGAAATGGCAGGTCATTACTTATCTTATGAAAAAAATCAAACTATAGATCCAAATAATTTCGACAATCTCTCTTATAACCTAAGACTCCAACGAGCATTTAACTGAAAACTCTGGTGAGTACTATGAGCCAAGATCATTGGAAGTCAAGAGGAGAAGGAGAAAGAAACCGACCGTTGTCTAGCAATGGTGATCAGCAAAATCTGTCGGTGGTGAGGCAAAAGGGAGTATGAGGATTTTTAAATAGCCGATGAGGGCTAGGTTTTCCAGCTCCTCTAGAAAATTAGGATGGAGAAAGAGTTCGTCTTCTATTCCAAGTTAAACAGAGCACCATCCTTTTTTTCATCTCCTACTCCAAGTCAAACTAGGCTCTATCCCTTTTTTCTTTTTCGGTCTTCTACTCCAACTCTTACATCTAGGTCGGTTAAGTGGACTAGGCTCGATTCCTTATTAAGCTGGGATGCGTATTATATTCTTTCTCCCTTAAAAATTTCGTCCTTGAAATTTTCTTACCGGAGTTCTCAAAATTTAAGAATTATTGCCTCAAGCAACCTTCTAATTTCAAAATAAATCTTTCATCAAGTTATTATTCTAATTAGCTTAAAAAATACTTGAAACTACTATACTTTTTCTGTGCATTCGAATTCAAACCCACCAACACACGTGTGTCAAATATAGGTTTCTAAGTTATATCACAATCAATATAAATTAATGTCCTAATGTCCTTAGTGTCTACCCATCGACACTCATACTATGTCTAACTTTATATCGTAATTTATCCACTTGTGATCTGATACCATATAAATTGTCATGCCTCCAATCTGAGTTCACAAGCCAGAGGTCATGGCAACCGTCGTATACTCATAGAAAACTCTCTCCAGAAGCATATAAAGCATCTCATCGTAATATCATAAACAAGTAGCAGAATAAATTTAAATAATTAATATTCAAACTTTAATTTAAATAACTAGAATCAAATTTTAATATCTTATCACTACAATAAAAAAAGTTTTTGTCGACTCTATATTGCCGATGCTAGATAAAATAGTTAGCAATTTTTTTTCTTGCGACCGCAACCGCCGACGCTTCTAAAAAGTGTCGGTAAAAAAGGTTCTGCCGATGCTTTTTTAACATCGGCGTCTGGGGTCCATTACCGACGCTTATAAGCATCAGAATATTTAATCACCGACGCTTATAAGCGTCGGCATAACGGAGGAATACGATGATGTTTATAAGCATCGTCGGACTTCCTCCCATAACAAAACCCAATCGACCCCCTCCCTCCACAGCCCTAAATCCCTAGCTCACGGCGACTGACTCCCTCCCTCCTCAGCCCTTTTCACCGATCTCAGCCATTCTTCTCCGCCGAGTGACCCCAAATCGCATTCCTCCACCGCATCTCCTTCCCCTCCTCCCCCTCTCTGTTGGCCTCTTCTCCGTGGACAACTTCCTCCTCCTCCGCTGCAGAGCACTCACGCGGCTGAAGTTTGGAGCCGGCAAGTACAAGGACAAGACCAGGTTTGGGATCTTCTTTCCTTGCTTCGATCGTAAAATTCTGGATGTTTTGGATTTTCTTTTGTTTTTATAATCGAATTGTTTAGGGATTTTCTTTTGCTTCAATTTTCATTTTTCTTGTTTGGCAACTTCAGGATTCTACATTAATCCTTGCATTCTAATACCATGTGAAGCTCTGTATCATCTTCTTTGAATAATGTTGCCCTGACATGTTACACCTGGTTTGTCTGCAACTCTGCATCTATAATACATAGGATTCTGCTTTTCTGTTGGGGCTGCATTCGATTTGGAATAAGAAAAAGTGCGAGAGGATGGGAATTGGAGGTTTGTGTCTCACAATTACATCCAAGTCCCAGCATCATCATTGCCTTTTGCTACTTTCGGTGGACTCTATTTAGTTTTAAGGGGGCCTTGGACGATTGCTCCTTTGTTGAATGAGCCTGGACAAACTGATACGAATTCAGCACCGGCTCAGAGAGGGTTGGCATTATGTTAGGATTTGGTTGTAGAACACTTTATCTAGATATGATAAGGTTTGTTGGTTGAGATTAAGGAATTCATATGCTAGTTTACTCTTCTTGGTTGGAGAAAATTTGGCATGGTCTGAGAGTTTCATTCTTGGCTATGTATGCTCTTTTCTTTCTATCGTGTTTCTTCTATCATGACTTTAATGCTCAGCTGCATGCAGAAATGCCTTAACTTCCTACCAGAAACCCGGCATTTTAGTTATATGGGGAAAGTCAATAGAAGTTTCATTATTGCAATCACTTCCATGTGTCCAAGCAGTTATTTTATTCTGAGTTTAGCTCTTTGTGCCTTCAGTTGGACATTTGTGTGCATAGCCTTTGCTCCTTTTGTACATGCTGGCTAGAGTTTTGTATGCACTACATGTTAGATGTATGCCCTAGAAGCCAATCTGGCTGACACATTGTTAATTCTAGGGACATAATTTTGTACTTGACTATTTATTATTGAATAAATAAAAGGCATCTTTTTATTCATATTGTTTATGTGTCTATGAATCGTCCAAAGAATTAATAAGATGATGATGCGTATTCTTAAGAGTTAAGAATTTGAGCCATGTATCATTAGTGATTAATTTCTAAAAGGCTCCTGATCGATGGATCATCACGAGGACGGTGATCGATCCGATGAGACCAGTGCACACATTACTTTCCCTATGGATGGACGAGACTCGAGTCCACGGTGTGGAGACACTGAAGTAATAGTGCAGGTGCTTATTAGAGAACAAGGGTACTGAGCGTGACCAAGACAAGAAGTCACTTGGATGTCTATCCACTCGTCAGTAACTTGCTTGATGTTGCAGCAGTGTAACTGGTCCTTTCACCTGCGATGCTTCGGCTACTCACATTGAGGTTATTGTAGTTTGACTGCACATATACATGGTCTCTAGCCATATGGGTCCATGCAGTGTAGATTGGCTGTAGTAGGATCACTGTAGGAGTAGGGTATGCACCTATAAGGAATCTATCGACCTTGATAGATAAGGAGAGATCCTATGTGATTTATAAGACTGAGTTCGTAAGACCTCGGCCGGGGCAGATTGCACAGTGGAGAAAGAGTTCTCCGCTCTCGAACTTAAGTCGAATAAATCTTGACATATGACAGGCGATGGGGTTTGACGAGTTGTCCATGACCTCCGTCCTGTAGGGATCCACGATAGAAGGACTGTATCACATGATAACTACACCTAGAGGTTGATCATTCTATTCTACTAGGTAGCCACTACATGCTGCTAGGTGTCACTGGTGGATGGTGAGACTCACAGGAATTATCTCGATGATCGATAAATCCTAATGAGTAGAGTTGGAATCATTCCAATCCATTGAAAGGAGTTTTCAATGATATTGTGATAGAGATCACAATATATCTCACTACCAGTCAGAATAGAACCTATGGGGTCACACACACTAGAAGTATTAACCGATCCGATGGTTGAATCGTGATTAGGAATCACAAGTAATCAATTCGATTGATATTCAGTTGAAGAAGGAACAATGGAATTAATTAATTGGACTTAAACACAAATCCTACTTCGAGTAGGATTCCTAGAGTCCTAATTGGATTAAGACTGAGAATCCTAATTGGAGTAGGACTGGAATTCCTACTTGGAGTAGGATTCCAACAATCCTAATTAGATTAGGAGTTTTGAATTAAATTTGGATTCCTACTTGGAGTAGGATTTCTAGAGTCCTAATCGGATTAGGACTTCGAATTCAAATAAGAATCCTAATTGGATTAGGACTAAAATTAAATAAGTCCTAATAGGATTAGGATTTCTTAAGTCCTAATTAATTATTAATCTAATGAATCAACATGACTCCTAATTGAATTAGGATTGAAGGGTTCAATTGAGTCATGGTTCATTAAGTTCTAATTGGATTAGGACTTACATAGATTAAACCCAAATTGGTTCACCCTTGGTCCAAGCCTAATCAGATTAGGACCTAACCATGAGTGACCTTCCTAATCCTCCTTAAAGGAGGATTAGGTTAACCATGAAGGAGGGGCACACGCCCCTCCTCCTTTTCCTTGCTTGGTGCGGCAAAGAAGAGGGGCCGGCGCCCCTCTTGGAAGTTTATCAAGGAGCTCCTACAAAGTAGGAGCTCTACATGCTATTTAAGAGGAGGCATGGGGCCTGACCTAGGGCATCATTGAAGCCCTCTCCCTCTCCAATTCGTGGCCCTCTCTCCTCCCCTTTCCTTGGTTCAACCGCAAGCAAAGGAAGAAAAAGAAAGGTGGCCTCTTCATCCTCCCTTCCTCCTTCCAACGCAAGGAAAAGAAAGAAGGCTGCAGGGTTTTGTTCCTTTAATATTCTTCATCCTTCTTCTTTCTCCTCTCAAGCACATTCAAGAGTTGAAAGAAAGAGAGGAGATCAGCCATTAAAAGTTGTCTCTGCAAGGGAGCTAGCACCCCGGCGAGACAAAGAAGCTTGATTGGTTCTTGCTTCGTGTGGATACCCGTAGAGGCCGGACACTTGAACGGCTTCAAGCGAACCTTCATCCAAAACCACGATCATCAGTTTGCGGTGATCATCTACCCACACAAGGTGAAGATCTGATCTTCTAATGTTATTTAAAAATTTTTAATCCTTATCTATCTACGAACGGTTTTAAACAACGTTCATACGATGAACGGTTGATCCCGCGCATGCCTCTTCCGCTGCATTTGAATTTTTGAAATTTTTCTGCAGCATGGGCGGATTTCTAACAGTGATATCAGAGCCTAGGCATCGTAGATTAAGGTAAAAATTAATTATTAATAGGCTTATTAGACCTGAAATTTAAATGATTATGCATGCTGAAAATTTTCTGCATGCAGATTTTTTCTAGGGTGCTGATTTTTGCATGCTGATTTTTATGTGATAAAAAAATGATTCTAATTGCATTATTAATGGGATTACAAAGTTTAGAATCATGATTAGCATGATCAGCAACCTATGTCATGAGATAATCAATTAGATTTCAGATCTGAAAATTATAATTGCTGCATATGGTGATGATCATAGGATTCAAACCCTTTTGGTATCAAATGTAATGACCTGCGATGTGATCTGTAATGTCATGTAATTTTTTAGATGCTTGCATGCATCTTATTTGATATTTTGAGAGGCTTGCGTGCCTCCTAAAAGGGGATGTAATTTATTATTATTTTTATTTTACATCTGGTTGTATTTCTGTAATGTGATGTACGTCAACGATCAAGTTGAAGACAAGGCATGAGATGAACGGTGATCTAAGCGGTTGATGGCGATGGGATCAAGAGTTGATCAAGGATCGAATCAAGGAGGCTTGGAACCAATTTAAGAGTTGAAGAGCAATTGATCGATTGACGTGCATGTGCTTGTAATATAACCTAATTAGAATCCATGATCATCACCTATTTAAAGTTTAGCTTTATTTGATGCTGCGATTAAAACTGCCTGTGATGTGCCGTTTGCATGTGATGTGAATGAGAGCGGGGTAGATAGGTTTACATGTGATGTAGCAAACCCAATTGAGACCTAAATTAAAACCTCTTCAATCAAGTCGAGAGTGAACTAACATGAGCGGGTCATATTAGATTAATTGATCTAATTGGTGTCTAGGAAAGCATGAAAGGTGGTTACTTAATTAGGACCTTACTCTCTGAGTAAGGGGAGCCTCCCACCTGCTTACCTGGCCAATTGTTCGATTACCTCTTATGAAGAGCTCAAGTTGCAAACACTAAGACCTGATTAACCAATATTAAGTCAATAGATCTTCCACTGTAGTAGAGCTGCTAAGGTCTTTCTGATGTTGATTTGTCTCGGCTGGATACAGTGGGCAAGTTGCATCGGAGGGCTGGATCTCTCTATAGACATGAGATGTTGTAGGGTAAAGATGGGGTTGGGCACCAATAACTGTTAGGTGAGGACCCAATGATGATTTTTTTTCTACGGTTTTACGGTGGGTCTGACTTAACTAAGAAATGGGATCAATAACTGTTAGGTGAGGTCTTCATGACTTAGAGACCAAGTTGCACTGCAACATGCTTGAGAAGCATTGTACAAGAGTTGTACACTCATCCATCTATGTGTCACCAATAACTGTTAGGTGAGGTGCCATGTAGATTGGTGAGACCGCAGTACCCACTAGAAACCCTAGTCATGTAGGATTTTCGTTTTCTTACCAGGGGAGTGTAAGAGATTCGAGAAAATAGTAGGAGATACATTTGTTCTAAAAGTCCTTAGAACAGATTAAGGATCAAGTACAAAAGTCTAACTAGAATCTTTACTCTCTGCAGATCATAATGTCAGCCTCAAACCCTTTGACCCGTATTCTTGAGACCAACCGATTGACTGGAACCAATTACATGGACTGGCTAAGAAACCTCAAAATTGTTTTGAACTGTGAGAAACTGGGCTACATACTCGAAAATGATATCCCTAGACTACCAGCACGTCCTACTGATGATCAGCATGTGACGCATCAAAAGTGGACGGATGATGACATCAGAGTCAAGTGCTATATCATGGCATCCATGTCCAATGAACTATAATGCCAGCATGAAAATATGAAGACTGCTAGGGACATACTGGCACACCTGCAAGAGTTGTATGGTGAGCAGAGTCGCACAGCTCGTTTTGAAGTGTCCAAGAGGCTCTTCAAGGCAAAGATGCGCGAGAGGCAGTCTGTCCATGATCACGGTCTGACTATGATCAAGGATCTAGAGGAGCTTGAGAAGCTCGGTATGAACATGCACAAGGAATTGCAAGTAGATCTGATCCTTCAATCCCTACCTGATTCATTTGGACAGTTTATAGTAAACTACCACATGAATAAGATTGAATGCACTAAGACTGAACTGATAAATATGTTGGTAACTGCTGAGGGAGCCTTGAAAGGTTCAAGGGGCAATGTCCTTGCTGCTGAGTTGACTTATGGTTCCAAGAGAAAGTCTACTTGGAAGAAAAAGAAGCATGCAAAGAAGCAGAAGAAAGACAAGAAGCCAAAGAAGGAAGTTCAAAAGAAAAAGGCTAATGACAAAGGAAAATGTTTCCACTGCAATATCGACGGCCACTGGAAGAGAAATTGTCCTTCATACCTCGAGAGCCTGAAGAACAAGAAAGGTGACACACCTTCAGAAGGTATAGACTTGCTCATAATTGAAACTAATCTAACGGTTTCTTCTACTTCTAGTTGGATTATAGATTCTGGTTCTAGTGCTCATTTGTGCACTACCATGCAGGGTCTAAATGAAAGTAGAAGGCTGGCGGAAGGTGCGGTAACCCTTCGAGTTGGCAACGGGGCAAAAGTTGCTGTTGTGGCTGTGGGCACCTACCCTCTGCGACTACCGTCTGGTTTTAGTTTATTACTTAGAGACTGCTATTATGTACCTGCTGCTAGCAGAAATTTGATTTCTGTTTCATGTCTAGCACAGGAAGGTCATGTTTTTACATTTGACAAAGACTGCTGTTCTATTTATTTCAGAAATAAAATAGTCGCACGTGGTTTTATGATTGATAGTCTCTATCATTTGCATATGGATGTATCTGTAAATGTGTCTGAGCAAGAAGTGAGTGCCAAAGGATCCAAGAGATCCAGGAATGAGATAAACCAAAAATATTTGTGGCACCTCAGGCTTGGCCATATTGGAGAGGACAGAATGAACAAAATGGATAAAGATGGGCTTCTCGGCTCATTGACTTTCGAGTCATATCCAGTTTGCGAGTCCTGTCTTTAAGGAAAAATGGCTAGATTGCCCTTTGTAGGACATGGGGAGAGGACCACTGAAATACTTACCCTAATACACACAGATGTGTGTGGCCCATTCGATGTGCAAGCCAGAGGACGTTATTCGTACTTCATTACCTTTACTGATGATTATTCATGATGTGGGTATGTGTATCTTATGAGACACAAGTCTGAATCTTTTGAAAAGTTCAAGAAGTTCAAGAATGAAGTAGAAAAACAAACTGAAAAACCTCTTAAGGCTCTTCGATCAGATCGAGGAGGAGAATACCTTAGTGGAGAATTTCGGAACTATCTCAAGGACAATGGCATAGTCTCACAATGGACTCCTCCGCGGGGTGTCAGAGAGAAGAAATCAGTCTCTATTGGATATGGTCCGGTCCATGATGAACTTTACTGATTTACCTATGTTTCTTTGGGGAGATGCCTTACTTACCGCAGTATATCTACTAAATAGAGTTCCCTCTAAATCCGTTCCTACCACACCGTATGAGATATGGCATGGTAAGAAACCAAGTCTTGGTCATCACAAGATTTGGGGATGTCCGGCCCACGTCAAAAGACTACAGGCGGACAAACTAGAGGCTAGGACCATAAGTGCTCGTTTTATAGGATATCCTAAAGAATCATTAGGATACAATTTTTACGTCTCAGAGGATCACAATGTGTTTGTGAGCCGTCATGCCATCTTCTTGGAAAACCAGTTTATCCTTGATAGAGGAAGTGGGAGAAAAATTGAGCTTGAAGAGAAAGTCTCTGAAAAGCAACGAGTCATGGATCCTATCAAACCCATTCATACAGAGCCAGTACACGATGTCCCTCAACCACCTCGCAGATCTAGTAGGGTCTCCCATCCTTCCGATAGATACTTAGGTATACTAAAAGAGGATACCGAGGGAATGTTCCTAGTGGAAGATAGGGATCACATACAGGATCCCAACACTTACAACGAGGCGATATCAGATATCGATTCCGAAAAATGATTGGAAGCTATGAAATTAGAGTTAGACTCCATGCATTCCAACCAAGTCTGGACCCTAGTAGATCCACCAAAAGGTATTGTACCTATTGGATGCAAATGGATCTACAAAAGAAAGATAGGTTCAGATGGAAAGGTAGAGATCTATAAAGCAAGGTTAGTGGCGAAAGGGTATAGTCAACGCGAAGGCATTGACTATCAGGAGACATTTTCACCTGTAGCCATGCTGAAATCCATCCGAACATTGCTTGCCATTGCAGCATTTCATGATTATGAAATCTGGCAGATGGATGTGAAAACTACTTTCCTAAATGGATATCTTGATGAAGATATCTATATGGAACAGCCTTTGGGTTTCACTTTCAGTGATGGAGATTACAAGGTCTGCAAGCTGCAAAAGTCCATTTATGGACTAAAGCAAGCATCTCGAAGTTGGAACACTCGTTTCGATGACGCAATCAAAATGTTTAATTTCATCAAAAATGAAGAGGAACCGTGTGTTTACAAAAAGGTTAGTGGGAGTGCTATCGTATTTCTCGTACTGTACGTGGACGACATCCTCCTGATAGGGAATGATATTCCCATGCTAACCTCGGTCAAGGTCTGGTTGTCAAAAGAGTTCTCCATGAAAGACCTTGGGGAAGTATCCTATATTTTGGGAATAAAGGTCTATAGAGATAGATCTAAAAGGATGCTTGGCCTATCACAGAAGATGTACATAGAGGAAGTGCTGAAAAGGTTCAGCATGGAAAACTCTAAAAGGGATCTCTTACCCCTAACGCATGGAATTCACCTCTCCAAGAAGATGTGCCCCAACACATCTGAAGAGATTCAACGCATGAGCAAGATCCCCTATGCATCAGTAATAGGGAGCCTCATGTATGCCATGCTATGTACACGACCTGATATAGCCCTTGCTGTGAGTGTCACAAGCAGATATCAGTCGAATCCAGGTGAAGAACACTAGACAGCTGTGAAGAATATTCCTAAGTACCTGAGAAGAACTAAAGATTTATTCTTGGTCTTTGGAGGATCATCAGAGTTAAAGGTAGAAGGGTACATAGATTCAGACTTCTTGACTGATGTCGATGATAGGAAGTCAACATCTGGATATGTGTTCTTGTGCAATGGTGGTACGGTGAATTGGAAAAGTTCTAAACAACCGATCATTACTGATTCTACTATGGAAGCTGAATACATCGCCGCCTCTGAAGCTGCTAAAGAAGGCTTCTGGTTCAAGAAATTCATTGCAGAGTTGGACGTGATGACATCAGATGCCATAACACTCTACTGCGATAATAATGGCGCCATAGCTCTTACTAAGGAGCCAAGGTCTCATCAGAAGTCCAAGCATATAGAGCGGCGCTTCCACCTCATACGCGACTGTTGCCCAGAGATGGTCACCAAGAGGGGGGTGAATTGGGTGTTTTAAAACTTTTTGTCCAATTAAAAATAAAACACACAAATGTATGAGCTAAAGTAAAAATAGAGGTATGAAAACAGACAATCGCAAACACAAGGTTTTATAGTGGTTCGGAGCTTCCACTGCTCCTACATCCACTCCCCAAAGCACCTTTGGGAATTTTCACTATAATCCAAGATTACAGTCCGGTAGTTTTGCGAGTGCACTACCCAACTCGTTGTTTTACACCGGGCTAACAACGAACCCTACAACCCCCAATTTCACCTAGGCTTGGGATGCCTTTCTCTTGTTCCAAGTCCCTTGACTGGAACAAGCACAATAATGAAAAGTTTTACAAGGATTCAAAAGCTCTTAAGAAGCAAATAAAACAGTGAGAAATAATAAAACCCGGAAGAACCCTTTTAGCCGTTGGAAGCGTGGGAAGTGGTGGTTCTTCCGATGTGGATTGCGTTGGCTTGAATGTGAGCTTTGAATGCCGAGCGGGAGAGAGTAGTTGAGCACGAAATCAGTTGGAAAGCTTGAAGGCACTTGATTTCTTCACTTGAATGCACTAACTTCCTTGAACCTCTTTTTCTTTCTTCTCTCTTGAATGATCTAATGTTAGGTTGGTGAGAAGTTGTTGGAAGGCACTTAAGAGCTCTCTTTTATAGTCCAAAAAGCAAATATAGCCGTTAGACACAAAGAAAGAAACGTTTGAAATTCAAACAAACCTGCAAAAAGGTGTCAGTCGCGTCCCAGGCGCTCCGGAGACGTCTCCGCTTCAACGCGAGACGTCTCGGCTGTAAGATTTTTCTTTTGACGTTGTTTGGGGTCGACTCGGCGCTTTACGGGGACGACTCTGATGATGAACCGTTTGAATGCTTGTTTTTCTATTTTTCTGAGAGGGTCGCCTCGGCACTTTACGGGGACGTCTCGGGATGTTTGCACTTTTTGCATGGGAACGACTCCGCTGCCTCGGGGACGACTCCGCTGTTTTATCTTCGAAAAACAAGTCCTCTGGAATTCTCTGAGAGAGTCGACTCCGCTTTTTCAGGGGACGTCTCCGCTGCCTTATCATCGAAAAAGACATCCTCTGGAATACCCTGAGAGAGTCGACTCCGCTACCTCGGGGATGACTCCAGAAGTCTGCTTTTTACTCGTGGGGACGACTCCGCGTCCTGTGGAGACGACTCGCGCGCATCCCTTGAAATCGGCCTTTCTGCCGCCTCTGAGAGAGTCGACTCCGCCTCTGAGAGAGTCGACTCTGACCCTGCAAGACGCCTCGCCAGGTGCCGGGGATGTCTCCAGACGTGCCAGTTCTTCCTGTTTGTGCCAGAGACGTCTCTGAGACAACCCGGAGACGTCTCGGCTGTCCCTGATCTATTTTCTTCAACTAAAAAATTCTTCAATAAATCCTTAAAAATTATGAGAACTTGCCTAGACATTTCTTAACAATATTATTAATTAATCACCTAAAATTCTCAAATAAATTGTTAAGATAAATAGAATTATACTCTAGTGTTTTGTATTCATCAAAATCCATTAGGTCAACAATCTCCTCCTTTTTGATGATGACAAAACACTGAGTATATGCAAAATTCGAAATTTAAACATATACACAGTATTTGATCAGATGTACAAGTATAATATTTTGATTTGAGCTAGATACAGTGTGCATAATTCAAAATAGTCAACTTTCAGTTCTATCCTTATGCATAAGATTGATCTTAATAGCTCTTAAGTAATTTTAGCATATCAACTGAATTTGAATCAAGTTAAAATTTAAATTAATGAAATATTGATGCTAAAGACAATTGAAGGCTAAGTTCTTTTTGACTCCCCCTTTCTTTTCCAGAAGGGCAATTATCTTAAAGCCAATATTCTTCAATTTTATCTTTTTCTAATTCAATTTTTTAAGTATGAGTGTAAATTTTGCATTCCATATTTAGGTTCTACTCCATATACTCCATATATATATATATCTACTCAATACACTCCATAAATTTTGCATTCCAATATATCCAATATCCATATTGGTTCTACTCCATATACTCCATATATATATATCTACTCAATACACTCCATAAATTTTGCATTCCAATATATCCAATATCCATATTGGTTCTACTCCCCCTTTTTGTCATCAACAATGAAGGGGACAAATTATCCTTAGGTACTTAAAACTCAAATCCTAGTAGAATTCAGCATATTACCATGAACCACTCAAGGATATTCAAGTTATTTTTATTAAAGAATTCAGCATTCATTTCAGACTCCTCTTTTTGTTTAAAATAGTTATCACAAGATGTGCTCCCCCTGTTTTATATGCATTGATAAATTGTGTCAAATTTGAACACTTAAGGTATGTTATGAGATTTTTATGGCACAACACAGAATCACATACACAAAGTTTGATTCCACAGGATTTGAAACAAACACAAGATTTCAAAAGAAATTGTGTGTCATTCATATGTCATTGCAATCATTTGAAGGCATTACAAGGTTAAAAAAAGAGGAAATCATTACAAGTATTGATTCCTAATACAAAAGAAGTGTCAAAATGAGCCTAGGGTTTTACAAAAACAGATGAACCCTAGATGTCTACAAAATGTCCCTCATCGGCGACGTTGCTCATAAGCCCTAGCAGCTGCATCTATAAATGCATTAATTGAATCTAGCAGTGTTCTGAACTGATCTACCTGAGACTGATGGAAGGCTGCCACTAGTGCTTCAAATTCAATGCTTGCCCTTTCAATTCTTCCTCTAAGTTGGGCAACCACAGTGCCCACATTGCCTCCAGGTAGATCAGTTCTTGTCACTTCAATGCTGCCACTTGTCAATTCTTGAAGGCTTTTTGATATGCTCTTCAAGTCATCCTGTAGCTCAATTGATCTGAAGGATTGGGTGGCACTCACATGAACTAGTTCTGTCGCTATAGCTTCTATCTGAGCTCTAATTTCCTTCAACTCTTGTAGAAGCCCTTCATGTGAGGTTCTGATGGGGGCCAACTCAGCAGAAATCATCGATCTCATCTCCACCCTCATCTGCTGGCATATTACAGATGCTAAAGTGCGCATCTGTTCTTCTGATAGGGAGAAGGGCCCACTGACTGGAGGAGGAGGAGGCACAGATGTGGAAGGTCCAGCTGAGCTGGAGGGTACATCAGGGAAGGCCATGTGGCTATGTGGAGGAGAGTGGTGGTCAGGCTCCTGATGTGGGATCTCGGGCTCTAAGGTTTGAGATTTTCTTTTTGGTACCTTGACCCAAGACCCATCTACCTTGTGAAACTCCATTCTACGCATTGTGCTTTCATTATAGTGGTCGGTGTTTCTCAAGGGTTTTGCAGGCTCATTTTCTAGAATTTGAACCTTGAAATGTTTGAATACTAGGGTAAAGATCATCCCATAGGGTATGCTAAACCTAGAATACCTATGACATATAGAAATGTAGTTCAGCATAAGTCTAGGAAGATTTAGGGGAATCCCTAGTAGGATGTGGTGCATGATGACTAAATCTCGCTCCGAAACAAAATTGAAGCGACCGGTTTTTGGAAACAAGACCCGGTTGACAATACTCAAAAGTAGTCTCATCTCGGCATTTAGGTCTTGTGAGTTAACCACATCAAGAGGGCCGCAGTCCTCTCGTCCTAAAACTAGGTTTAGGGCTATTTCCCTTTGGGGATGTGAGGTCGGAGCCTCACCGTCTTTAGGGATTTGTAATATACTAGATAGGGTATCCTCATTGATCTCTATCAATGTCCCTCGGACATAGGCAGTGTACCCCGAGTCCCCTAAGGCCATATTAATAAACATCTCTCTAACTAGACCGGGGTAGGTTGATGTGTTGAGAGTACAAAGATATTCCCAACCTTGGGCACGGAGTCTCTCTCCAATAGAGAACCCCTCACTCTCAAAAAAATGAAAATCTATAAACCTACCCGTGGTTACTGTGCGATTCGCACAGGAAATGGTCGTGGTTGGCGGAGCAACCGGAGGAGACGGTGCGGAAGGTTCTTCCCTCCGTTCCTCGGCGTCGGTCGCTACCCTAGGACGCCTCCCACTTGTTCTCCTAGCTCTTTTAGGTGCCATGGCTCGGAAATCCTAGGAAAATGGGGAGTTTTGGTTCGGTTTGAGGTGGAGAGAAAAATGGAGGCTAGGGTTTTGTATTTTGTTGGGGACGAAAGAGATAGCTCGGGTCGGCTCGAGCTGTTTCGACCTATTTTAAAAATCCTCGTTCGGTCCCCGAGACGTCTCCGCAACTAACGCGAGACGTCTCGCCGGGGGGACGTCTCTGCGATTTGCCAGAGACGTCTCTGGCACTGAAAAATTTCAGACTGAATTCTATCTTTTCCCAATTTATTTTATTTAACCACACTAATCAACATGATTTCTTTTGGTGAATATAGAGTGAGTTTGTTTGTGATCCTTCCCTTTAATAATATACCCTATAAAAGTTTGATAATAATTTTTTGAATTATTAATATTGAAATGAGGAATGTTTGACCAAATTTTGAATACCTATGAAATAGGCTCTGAAAATATCTCCATGAAGAGTCCAAGGGAGGGTAACCATCCTCCGGAAAGTCAAACAGTTCGTCATTTAACTTAGATAGATTCATGCTTTCACTTAATAGATACTAGGTTTGCTATTTGTGACTTTGAGGTGGATTATTAGTTTGAGTAGCAAAGCATTGCAATACAAGTTCAATTTATTTGCTAGGATCATACAAGCTCAAAGCATTCCTTAAATAGTTGAACCTATCTTTACAAAGGGGCTTTGTAAAGATATCGGCCAATTGATTTTCAGTACATACATACTCAATCATCACATCATTTTTCAGCACATGATCCCTAATAAAGTGATGCCTAATCTCTATATGTTTTGATTTTGAGTGTTGGACAGGATTTTTTGTTAAATTAATTGCGCTTGTATTATCACATCTAATTGGTATATTGTCCATTTTGATACCGAAGTCTTCAAGTTGTTGCTTAATCCATAGAACTTGGGCACAACAGCTTCCAGCTGCAATGTACTCAGCCTCAGCTGTGGACAAGGCAACTGAATTCTGTTTCTTGCTAAACCAAGAAACCAAATTAGCACCCAAGAATTGACATGTGCCACTTGTGCTTTTTCTGTCGAGTTTGCACCCGGCAAAATCAGCATCGGAATAAGCAATTAAATTTATGTCAGATTGTTTAGAATACCATAAGCCTACATTTGATGTCCCTACTAGATATCTAAAAATTCTTTTAACATCTTGCAAGTGTGATTCCTTAGGACATGCTTGGTATCTAGCACACATACTGTTGGGAACCCGCCCATGCCGCTGATATTTCAAAAAATTTTCAGATGGCAGCGGAATCGGCATGCTTGGTATCAATCAAATTGATTTCTTGTGATTCCTAATCACGATTTCAACCATCGGATCGGTCAATACTTCTAGTGTGTGTGACCCCATAGGTTCTATTCTGACTGGTAGTGAGATATATTGTGATCTCTATCACTATATCATTGAAAACTCCTTTCAATGGGTTGGAACGATTCCAACTCAACTCATTAGGGTTTATCGATCATCAAGATAATCCCTATGAGTCCCACCATCCACCAGTGACACCTAGCAGCATGTAGTGGCTACCCAGCAGAATGGAATGATGAACCTCTAGGTGCAGTTAAACATGTGATACAGTCCTACTATCGTGGATCCCTACAGGACGGAGGTCATGGACAACTCGTCAAACCCCATCGTCTGTCATATGTCAAGATTTATTCGACTCGAGTTCGATAGTGAAAAAACTCTTTCTCCACTGTGCATACTGCCCCGGCCGAGGTCTTACGAACTCAGTCTTATAAATCACATAGGATCTCTCCTTATCTATCAAGGTCGATAGATTCCATATAGGTGCATACCCTACTCCTACAGTGAACTTACTGCAGCCAATCTACACTGCATGGACCCATATGGCTAGAGACCATGTATGTGTGCAGTCAAACTACAATAACCTCACTGTGAGTAGCCGAAGCGCCGCAGGTCAAAGGACCAGTCACACTACTGCAACATCAAGCAAGTCACTGACGAGTGGATAGACATCCAAGTGACTTCTTGTATTGGTCACGCTCAGTACCCTTGTTCTCTAACAAGCACCTGCACTATTACTTCAGTGTCCCTACACTGTGGACTCAAGTCTCGTCCATCCAGAAGGAGAGTGATCTGTGCACTGATCGGATCGATCACCGTCCTCGTGATGATCCTTTGATCAGGAGCATTTAGAAATTAATCACCAATGATACATGGCTCAAATTCTCAACTCTTGAGAATATGTATCATCATCTTATTAATTTCTTGGACGATTCATAGACACATAAACAATATGAATGAAAAAGATGCCTTTTATTTATTCAATAATAAATAGTCAAGTACAAAATTATGTCCCTAGAATCAACAATGTGTCAGCCAAATTGGCTTCTAGGGCATACATCTAACAATCTCCCACTTGCACTAAAGCCAATTGGTCATATATCTTAGGCCCATCTTCTCAAGGTGGGCTTCAGTCTTTTGCTGACTCAGCTGCTTAGTGAAAGGGTCTGCCACGTTATCCGCGGAGTCTACTCTCTGCACCTCTACATATTTCTTCTCCACATAGTCGCGTATGAGGTGAAAGCGCCGCTCTATATGCTTAGACTTCTGATGAGACCTTGGCTCCTTAGCAAGGGCTATGGCGCCATTGTTATCGCAGTAGAGTGTTATGGCATCTGATGTCATCACATCCAGCTCTGCAATGAATTTCTTGAACCAGAAGCCTTCCTTAGCAGCTTCAGAGGCGGCGATGTATTCGGCTTCCATAGTCGAATCAGCAATGATCGGTTGTTTAGAACTCTTCCAATTCACCGTACCACCATTGCACAAGAACACGTATCCAGATGTTGACTTTCTGTCATCGACATCAGTCATGAAGTCTGAATCTGTGTACCCTTCTACCTTTAACTCTGATGATCCTCCAAAAACCAAGAATAAATCTTTAGTTCTTCTCAAGTACTTAAGAATATTCTTCACAGCTGTCCAGTGTTCTTCACCTGGATTCGACTGATATCTGCTTGTGACACTCACAGCAAGAGCTATATCAGGTCGTGTACATAGCATGGCATACATGAGGCTTCCTATTGCCGATGCATAAGGAATCTTGCTCATGCGTTGAATCTCCTCAGGTGTGTTGGGGCACATCTTCTTGGAGAGATGAATTCCATGCCTTAGGGGTAAAAGACCCCTCTTGGAGTTTTCCATGCTGAACCTCTTCAGCACCTCCTCTATGTACATTTTCTGTGACAGGCCAAGCATCCTTTTAGATCTATCTCTATAGACCTTTATTCCCAAAATATAGGATGCTTCCCCAAGGTCTTTCATGGAGAATTCTTTTGACAACCAGACCTTGACCGAGGTTAGCATGGGAATATCATTCCCAATCAGGAGAATGTCATCTACGTACAGTACGAGAAAAACGACAGCACTCCCACTAACCCTTTTATAAACACATGGTTCCTCCTCGTTTTTGATGAAATCAAACATTTTGATTGCATCATCGAAACGAGTGTTCCAACTCCGAGAGGCTTGCTTTAGTCCATAGATGGACCTTTGCAGCTTGCAGACCTTGTGATCTCCATCACTGGAAGTGAAACCCAAAGGCTGTTCCATATAGATATCTTCATCAAGATATCCATTCAGGAAAGCAGTTTTCACATCCATCTGCCAGATTTCATAGTCATGAAATGCTGCAATGGCAAGCAATGTCCGGATGGATTTTAGCATGGCTACAGGTGAAAAGGTCTCCTGATAGTCAATACCTTCGCGCTGACTATACCCTTTCGCCACAAGCCTTGCCTTATAGGTCTCTACCTCTCCATCCGAACCTATCTTCCTTTTGTAGATCCATTTGCATCCAATAGGTACAATACCTTCTGGTGGATCTACTAAGGTCCAGACTTGGTTGGAATGCATGGAGTCTATCTCTGACTTCATAGCTTTCAGCCATTTCTCGGAATCGATATCAGATATCGCCTCGTTGTAGGTTTTGGGATCCTGTATGTGATCCCTATCTCCCACTAGGAACATTTCCTCGGTATCCTCTTCTAGTATACCTAAGTATCTATCGGGAGGATGGGAGACCCTACTAGATCTACGAGGTGGTTGAGGGACATCGTGTACTGGCTCCTTATGAATAGGTTCTATAGGATCCATGACTCGTTGCTTTTCAGAGACTTTCTCTTCAAGCTCAATTTTCCTCCCACTGCCTCTATCAAGGATAAACTGATTTTCCAAGAAGATGGCATGACGGCTCACAAACACATTGTGATCCTCTGAGACGTAAAAATTGTATCCTAATGACTCTTTAGGATATCCTATAAAACGAGCACTTATGGTCCTAGCCTCTAACTTGTCCGCCTGTAGTCGCTTGACGTGGGCCGGACACCCCCAAATCTTGAGATGACCCAGACTTGGTTTCTTACCATGCCATATCTCATACGGTGTGGTAGGAACGGATTTAGAGGGAACTCTATTCAATAAATAAATCGCTGTGAGTAAGGCATCTCCCCAAAGGAACATAGGTAAATCAGTGAAGCTCATCATGGACCTGACCATATCCAATAGGGTCCGATTTCTCCTCTCTGACACCTCGTTGAGTTGAGGTGTACCCGGAGGTGTCCATTGTGAGACTATGCCGTTTTCTTTGAGATAGTCCCGGAATTCCCCATTAAGGTATTCTCCTCCTTGATCTGATCGAAGAGCCTTAAGAGGTTTTCCAGTTTGTTTTTCTACTTCATTTTTGAACTCTTTGAACTTTTCAAAGGATTCAGACTTGTGTCTCATAAGATACACATACCCATACCGTGAATAATCATCGGTAAAGGTAATGAAGTAAGAATAACGTCCCCTGGCTAGCACATCGAATGGGCCACATACATCTGTATGTACTAGGGTAAGTATTTCAGTGGTCCTCTCCCCATGTCCTACAAAGGGTAGTCTGGTCATCTTTCCTTGAAGACAGGACTCGCAAACTGGATATGACTCGGAAGTCAATGAGCCTAAGAGCCCATCTTTATCCATTTTGTTCATTCTATCTTCTCCAATATGGCCAAGTCTGAGGTGCCACAAATATCTTTGGTTTATCTCATCTCTGGATCTTTTGGATCCTTTGGCACTCACATCTTGCTCGGTAACATTCACAGATACATCCATATGTAAATGGTAGAGACTGTCAATCATAAAACCACGTGCGACTATTTTATTTCTCAAATAAATAGAACAGCAGTCTTTGTCAAATGTAAAAACATGACCTTCCTGTGCTAGACATGAAACAGAAATCAAATTTCTGCTAGCAACAGGTACATAATAGCAGTCTCTAAGTATTAAACTAAATCCAGACGGTAGTCGCAGATGGTAGGTGCCCACAGCCACAGCAGCAACTTTTGCCCCGTTGCCAACCCGAAGGGTTACCGCACCTTCCGCCAGCCTTCTACTTTCCTTTAGACCCTGCATGGTAGTGCACAAATGAGCACTAGAACCAGAATCTATAACCCAACTAGAAGTAGAAGAAACCGTTAGATTAGTTTCAATAATGAGCAAGTCTATACCTTCTGAAGGTGTGTCACCTTTCTTGTTCTTCAGGCTCTCGAGGTATGAAGGACAGTTTCTCTTCCAGTGGCCTTCGACATTGCAGTGGAAACATTTTCCTTTGTCGTTAGCCCTTTTCTTTTGAACTTCCTTCTTTGGCTTCTTGTCTTTCTTCTGCTTCTTTGCAGGCTTCTTTTTCTTCCAAGTAGACTTTCTCTTGGAACCAGAAGTCAAC
Source organism: Phoenix dactylifera (assembly GCF_009389715.1). Lineage (NCBI taxonomy): Eukaryota > Viridiplantae > Streptophyta > Magnoliopsida > Arecales > Arecaceae > Phoenix > Phoenix dactylifera. The sequence continues at coordinate 188,242 of NW_024068029.1, read as the reverse complement.
TCAGCAGCGAGGACATTGCCCCTTGAACCTTTCAAGGCTCCCTCAGCAGTTACCAACATGTTGATTAGTTCAGTCTTAGTGCATTCAATCTTATTCATGTGGTAGTTTACTATAAACTGACCAAATGAATCAGGAAGTGACTGTAGGATCAAATCCACTTGCAATTCCTTGTGCATGTCCATACCGAGCTTCTCAAGCTCCTCTAGGTCCTTGATCATGGTCAGACCGTGATCATGAACAGACTGCCCTTCGCGCATCTTTGCTTTGAAAAGCCTCTTGGACACTTCAAAACGAGCTGTGCGACTCTGCTCACCATACAACTCTTGTAGGTGTGCCAGTATGTCCCTAGCAGTCTTTATATTTTCATGCTGGCATTGGAGTTCATTAGACATAGATGCCATCATATAGCATTTTACTCTAATGTCATCGTCCAACCACTTTTTATGCATCTCACGCTGAACATCAGTGGGACGTGCTGGTAATGTGGGGATATCTGAATCGAGTATATAACCTATCTTCTCACAGTCCAAAACTATTTTGAGATTTCTAAGCCAGTCCTTGTAATTGGTTCCGGTCAGTCGGTTGGTCTCAAGAATACGGGTCAAAGGGTTTGAAGCCGACATTGTATCTGCAGAGAGTAAAGATTCTAGTTAGACTCTTGTACTTGATCCTAATCTGTCCTAAGGTCTTTTAGAACAAATATGACTCCCACTATTTTCTCGAATTCCTCACACTCCCCTGGTAGGAAAACGGAAATCCCACACGACTAGGGTTTCTAGTGGGTACTGCGGTCCCACCAATTTACATGCCACCTCACCTAACAGTTATTGGTGACACATAGATGGATGAGTGTACAACTCTTGTACAATGCTTCTCAAGCATGTTGCAGTGCAACTTGGTCTCTAAGCCATGAAGACCTCACCTAACAGTTATTGGTCCCATTTCTTAGTTAAGTCAGACCCACTGTATAACCGTAGGAATAAAGTCGTCATTGGGTCCTCACCTAACAGTTATTGGTGCCCAACCCCACCTTTACCCTACAACATCTCATGTCTATAGAGAGGTCCAGCCCCCCAATGCAACTTGACCACTGTATCCAGCCGAGACAAGTCAACATTAGAAAGGCCTTAGCAGCTCTACTACAGTGGAAGACCTATTGACTTAATATTGGTTAATCAGGTCTTAGTGTTTGCAACTTGAGCCTTTCATAAGAGGTAATCGAACAATTGGCCAGGTAAGCAGGTGGGAGGCTCCCCTTACTCAGAGAGTAAGGTCCTAATTAAGTAACCACCTTTCATGCTTTCCTAGACACCAATTAGATCAATTAATCTAATATGACTTGCTCATGTCGGTTCACTCTCGACTTGATTGAGGAGGTTTTGATTTAGGTCTCAATTGGGTTTGCTACATCACATGTAGACCTATCTACCCGACTCTCATTCACATCACATGCAAACGGCGCATTGCAGGCAGTTATAATCGCGGCAATAATTAAAGCTAAACTTTAACTAGGTGATGATCATGGATTCTAATTAGGTCGTATTACAAGCACATGCACATCAATCGATCAAGTGGTCTTCAACTCTTGAATTGGATCCAAGCTTCCTTGATTCGATCCTTGATCAACTCTTGATCCCATCGCCATCAACCGCTTAGATCACCGTCATCTCATGCCTTTGCTTCAACTTGATCGTTGATGTACATCACATCACAGAAATACAACCAGATGTAAAATAAAAATAAAAATAATTTACATCTCCTTTTAGGAGGCACGCAGGCCTCTCAAAACATCAAATAAGATGCATGCAAGCATCTGAAAAATTACATGACATCGCAGATCACATCGCAGGTCATTACATTTGATACCAAAAGGGGTTGAATCCTATGACCATCACCGTATGCTACAATTATAATTTTCAGATCTGAAACTTAACTGATTATATCATGACATAGGTCGCTGATCATGCTAATCATGATTCTAAAATTTGTAATCCCATTAACAATGCAATTAGAATCGTCTTTTTATCACATAAAAATCAGCATGTAAAAAATCAGCACCCATGAAAAAATCTGCATGCAGAATTTTTCAGCATGCATGATCATTTAATTTTCAGATCTAATATGCCTTTAGATATTTAATTCTTACCTTAATCTACGAAGCCTAGGCTCTGATACCACTGTTGGGAACCCGCCCATGCCGCTGATATTTCAAAAAATTTTCAGATGGCAGCGGAATCGGCATGCACGGGTTCGACGTTCATCGCATGAACGCTTGTTTCGAGACCTTTCGTAATTAGGTAAGAATTAAAACTTTTAAAACTAATAGGAAGATCAAATCTTCACCTTGCGCGGGTAGATGATCACCGCGAATCTGAATTCGTGGTTTTAGGAAGAGGGTTCGCTTGAAGCCGTTCAAACGTCCGGCCTCTACGGGTATCCACACGAAGTAGGATCCGATCCAAGCTCTCTATCTCACCGGGGTGCTAGCTCCCTTGCAGAGATAGCTTTGATGGCTGATGTCCTCCCTCTCAATCAACTCTTGATTGTGCTTAGAAGGAGGAAGAAGAAGGATGAAGAAGAGGAAGAAGATCCAAGCCCCTGCAGCCTTCTTTCTATCTCCCTACGTTGGATGGAGGAAGAGAAGGGAAGGAGGCCGCCACCCTTTCTTTGGCTTCTCTCTTGCTTGCGGCTGAAACAAGGGAGGATGAGGATGGCCACGGCTTGGAGGAGGAGGAGAGAGAGGTTCTTCCTTGGGGCCGGCCCTAGTCCTCCTTATAAAGGGAGTGGAGCTCCTAACATTTAGGAGCTCCATGACAACTTGCCTAAGAGGGGCGCCGCCCTCTCTTCATCCCGCACAAGGGAAGGAGGAGGGGCGTGATCCCTCCTTCTTGTGATGCCCTAATCCTCCTCTAAGGAGGATTAGGTGTCCCTCTTATGGCTAAGTCCTAATCCTATTAGGCTTTAACCAAATCATGAATCAATTGGGTTTAATCTATGCTAGTCCTAATCCAATTAGGACTTGAATGAACCATGACTCAATTGAACTCTTCAATCCTAATCCAATTAGGAGTCATGTTGATTCATTAGATTATTAATTAATTTAGACTTAAGGAATCCTAATCCAATTAGGATTTGTTTAATTTTAGTCCTAATCCAATTAGGACTCCATTTGAATCCGAAGTCCTAATCCAATTAGGATTTCTAGGAATCCTACTCCAAGTAGGAATCCAATTTTAATTCAAAAATCCTAATCTCATTAGGATTGAGGAATCCTATTCCAAGTAGGAATCCCAGTCCTAATCCAATTAGAACTCTAGGTATCCTACCCGAAGTAGGATTCTTGTTTCAAGTCCAATTAATTAATTCCCTTTGTTCTTCTTCAACTTCTTATCAATCAAATTGATTTCTTGTGATTCCTAATCACGATTTCAACCATCGGATCGGTCAATACTTCTAGTGTGTGTGACCCCATAGGTTCTATTCTGACTGGTAGTGAGATATATTGTGATCTCTATCACTATATCATTGAAAACTCCTTTCAATGGGTTGGAACGATTCCAACTCAACTCATTAGGGTTTATCGATCATCAAGATAATCCCTATGAGTCCCACCATCCACCAGTGACACCTAGCAGCATGTAGTGGCTACCCAGCAGAATGGAATGATGAACCTCTAGGTGCAGTTAAACATGTGATACAGTCCTACTATCGTGGATCCCTACAGGACGGAGGTCATGGACAACTCGTCAAACCCCATCGTCTGTCATATGTCAAGATTTATTCGACTCGAGTTCGATAGTGAAAAAACTCTTTCTCCACTGTGCATACTGCCCCGGCCGAGGTCTTACGAACTCAGTCTTATAAATCACATAGGATCTCTCCTTATCTATCAAGGTCGATAGATTCCATATAGGTGCATACCCTACTCCTACAGTGAACTTACTGCAGCCAATCTACACTGCATGGACCCATATGGCTAGAGACCATGTATGTGTGCAGTCAAACTACAATAACCTCACTGTGAGTAGCCGAAGCGCCGCAGGTCAAAGGACCAGTCACACTACTGCAACATCAAGCAAGTCACTGACGAGTGGATAGACATCCAAGTGACTTCTTGTATTGGTCACGCTCAGTACCCTTGTTCTCTGACAAGCACCTGCACTATCACTTCAGTGTCCCTACACTGTGGACTCAAGTCTCGTCCATCCAGAAGGAGAGTGATCTGTGCACTGATCGGATCGATCACCGTCCTCGTGATGATCCTTTGATCAGGAGCATTTAGAAATTAATCACCAATGATACATGGCTCAAATTCTCAACTCTTGAGAATATGTATCATCATCTTATTAATTTCTTGGACGATTCATAGACACATAAACAATATGAATGAAAAAGATGTCTTTTATTTATTCAATAATAAATAGTCAAGTACAAAATTATGTCCCTAGAATCAACAATGTGTCAGCCAAATTGGCTTCTAGGGCATACATCTAACACATACAAACACTGAATAATATGTCTGGTCTACTAGCAGTAAGGTAAAGTAAAGAGCCTATCATACCTCTGTACAATTTGCAGTCTATACTTTTACCTTTTTCATCTTTGTCAAGCTTGCAACTTGAGCCCATGGGTGTGCTGATTTCCTTTGCATCCTTCATCTTGAATTTTTCCAACATTTCCTTGATATATTTGGACTGACTGATGAAGATGCCTTCCTCTGATTGTTTTATTTGTAGCCCAAGGAAGAAGTTGAGCTCACCCATCATGCTCATTTCAAATTCTCCCTGCATAAGCTTGGCAAACTCTTGACAAAAACTATCATTAGTAGCACCAAAAATTATATCATCCACATAAATTTGTACAAGCAATAAGTCATTTCCTTTTCTTTTAATGAAGAGGGTTTTGTCTACATTTCCTCTCTTAAATTTATTTTCAATTAGAAAATTACTTAATCTTTCATACCATGCCCTAGGGGCTTGCTTCAGTCCATACAATGCTTTATGTAATTTATAAACATAATCTGGATGTAAGTGGTTTTCAAAACCTGGAGGTTGTCCTACATAAACTTCCTCCATTATATAACCATTTAAAAATGCACTTTTTACATCCATTTGATAGAGTTTAAAATCCATGAAGCAAGCATATGCCAAAAGTAGCCTAATAGCCTCTAACCTAGCAACAGGAGCAAAAGTTTCATCAAAATCTATTCCTTCCTTCTGATTATAGCCTTTGGCAACTAGTCTAGCTTTGTTTCTTATAACTATTCCATCTTCATCTAGTTTATTTCTATACACCCACTTGGTGCCTATGATTGAAATATTAGGGGTTCTTTTCATTAGAGTCCAAACTTGATTTCTTTCAAATTGATTTAATTCCTCTTGCATAGCATTTATCTAATTTTCATCCTTTTCGGCTTCCTCTAGTGACTTAGGCTCTATTTGTGAAACGAAAGCAAGATAATTACTAGTATTTCTTAGAGAGATTCTTGTCCTTACCCCTTGTGAGGGATCACCAAGGATTAAATTTCTTGGATGACCATGTGCATACCTCCATTCCTTCGGAAGATCTTGATTTCTTGCTTGAGGTTGATCTTCTTCATCTTGTTGAATTGTATCTTCCTTGACTTCATCTTCAAGTTGTTTGTCTTGTATGGAGAACTCCTTCATTCTGTCTTCAAGTATACCTGCATCACTATCTTCTTCTTTTCTAGAAGAATCTCCATTAGCTTCATCAAAAACAACATGAATAGATTCTTCAACAACGAGAGTTCTCTTGTTGAAGACCCTGTATGCTCTACTAGATGAGGAATAACCTAAGAAGATCCCCTCATCTGATTTAGCACTAAATTTACTTAGATTGTCCTTTCCATTGTTTAAAATAAAACACCGACAACCGAAAACATGAAAGTAACATATATTTGGCTTCTTATTATTCAGCAACTCATAAGGTGTTTTCTTTAAAATAGATCTGACTAATGCACGGTTTAAAATGTGACATGCAGTATTTATCGCTTCAGCCCAAAAATATTTTGGTAGATCCGATTCGCACAACATAGTACGAGCCATATCTGCTAGTGTGCGATTCTTCCTTTCTACCATCCCATTTTGTTGGGGTGTCCTAGGGGCCGAGAAATTGTGATTGATACCATTTTCGTCACAAAATTTTTCAAAGTGTTGATTTTCAAACTCGGTACCATGATCACTCCTAATTGCTTTTAGTTTAAGATTGAGTTCATTCGAAACCCTATTATGAAACTTGATAAAAGCGGGAAAGGACTCATCTTTAGGTGCAAGAAATGAAACCCATGTAAAACGTGAAAAATCATCAACAATTACAAGACCAAATTTCTTACCCCCTAGACTAGCAGTTCTAGTGGGTCCAAACAAATCCATGTGAATTAGTTCTAAGGGTTTTGATGTTGAGACTATGTTCTTAGACTTGAAAGAACTTCTTGTTTGTTTCCCTAATTGACATGCAGCACAAATTTTGTTCTTTTCAAAGTCTATTTTTGGTAGTCCTTTGACTAGATCTTTTGTAATTAATTTAGAGATTAAATCCACGCTAGCATGCCCTAACCTACGATGCCATAACCAACTAGTCTCATTAACTTTGGGATCCATGGCTACAAGACATTGGCCATCCTTCATGGTGAGATCATCAAGATCTACCATGTAAACATTTCCATGCCTATGTCCTGTGAGTATGATCTCATTGTCAATTGGACTACTAATTATGCATAGTGATGATTCAAATGACACTTTAAAGCCCTTGTCACAAAATTGACTTATACTTAATAAATTATGTTTTAGTCCATTAACTAACAATACATTGTCAATAAAAGAGGAGGGTGATATGGAGATTTTACCAACACCAACGATTTGACCTTTAGCATTATCTCCAAATATGACTACTCCTCCTTCTTTTGATTTCAAGGTGACGAAGAGACTCTTGTCACCGGTCATATGCCTTGAGCAACCACTATCAAGATACCACATTCTCTTTTTATTTCCGGCTGCAAGGCATACCTGCAAAATAATCAAGTGATGCTCTTAGGTACCCAAGTCTTCTTGGGTCCTTCTTGGTTAGTATAGTTGGTTCCCTTAGGCACCCACACTTTATTTATGTTTTTACCTCTTACAAATGTACTCTTGTTAGTTTGAATCTTTCTTTGAATGCAAGAGTAGGCTTTATGTCCACTTTTTCCACAATGAAAGCATGTAGGTTTTTCAGATTTGACATCTTTTGCTTTCACAAAGAAATTTTTTAGATACTTTTGTTGTTTGCTAGTTTTATATCCTAGATCGGCTTTATTAAAAACAGCTCTTTGATTGGATAGAATAAGATTTAACTTTTCAGAGCTATGTGTAAATTTTTTAACAATTGGTTTGTACTTATGTACCTCATTCTTGAGATCCACATTTTCTTTAACTAATTCTTCCTTATCCTTTTTAAGGAGTTCAACATTTTGCGCAAGTAAGGTATTACTATTGAGTAGGAATTTAACTTTTAGATTTAATTCCTTAATTTGTGTTTTTGCCGTTTCATTTTTAATGCTAAGTTTTGAATTTTTATTTTCTAGGTCAATGGTATTAACATTTTTGAAGCTCTCCTTCTCAATCAATAGGTTTTTAATATCATCCTTTAGTTTTTGATTGGAGGCTTTTAATTCTTTATTCTTTGCTCCTAACATACTACAATCACTCATGAGTTCTTGAAAAGCTTCATATAATTCTTCTAAAGTAAAATTTGTAGTTGAGCTATGACTTACCTCATCGTCTTCGAATGCCATGAAGCATAAATTGGCGGTCTCTTCCTTCTCTTCCTCGGAGGATGATGTGTCACTATCATCCCATGTTGCTTTCAATGCCTTCTTCTTCTTCTTTCCAAAATGCTTCTTCTGTTGAGGGCATTCGGAACGGATGTGTCCCGGTCTCTTGCAATCATAACAAATGATTGGGTCTCTTTCCTTTTCTTTTTTCTTTTTCCAATCATTTCTCCCTCCAAACTTCTTTCTTGGGAAGGGTTTCTTTCTTCTCATGAATTTCTTAAATTTCCTTACTATTAAACCCAAGTTCTCATCTTCGCTTTCTTCTTCACTCTCACTACTTTCTTCTTCACACACACTCGAAGTAGCCTTGAGTGTGATTGTCTTCTTCTTTGGCAACTCTTCTTCATGTTGCTTCATTGTGAGCTCATGCGTCATCAATGAGCCCAATAGTTGTTCAAGTCCCAATGTGTTGAGGTCTTTAGCTTCCACGATCGCCGTGACCTTCGCTTCCCATGCTTTTGGCAAGGACCTGAGAATTTTACTCACAAGTTCTGGGTTAGTGTAGGATTTGCCCAAATTCTTTAGACCATTTATTATATCGGTGAAGCGTGTGAACATGCATGAGATGGTTTCGTTGGGTTCCATCTTAAATAACTCATACTTGTGAACTAGAATGTTCACTTTAGATTCTTTGACTTGATTTGTACCCTCATGGGTAACTTCAAGCCTATCCCATATTTTCTTAGTGGAACTACATGTGGAGACTCTATTAAATTCATTCACATCTAGAGCACAAAATAATGAGTTCATGGCTCTAGCATTGAGTTGAACCATCCTGTTATCATTCTCATCCCAATCCTCCTCAGGTTTGGAAATTTGAATGCCATTAACCATGTGAGATGGTTCATGTGGTCCCTTGATTATGACCCTCCACAAGGCATAATCTTGTGCTTGAATAAAGATCCTCATTCTAGTCTTCCAATAGGTATAATTTGTCCCATTGAAGAGTGGAGGTCTATTGGTTGCCTGCCCCTCAGCAGGAACATTGTTGAAGGGTGTTGCCATCTAGATCTTTGGCCAAGACGGTTAGGTCTTCAAGAAATACACAGAGCACCTGCTCTGATACCACTTGTTGCCCAGAGATGGTCACCCAAGAGGGGGGTGAATTGGGTGTTTTAAAACTTTTTGTCCAATTAAAAATAAAACACACAAATGTATGAGCTAAAGTAAAAATAGAGGTATGAAAACAGACAATCGCAAACACAAGATTTTATAGTGGTTCGGAGCTTCCACTGCTCCTACATCCACTCCCCAAAGTACCTTTGGGAATTTCCACTATAATCCAAGATTACAGTCTGGTAGTTTTGCGAGTGCACTACCCAACTCGTTGTTTTACACCGGGCTAACAACGAACCCTACAACCCCCAATTTCACTTAGGCTTGGGACGCCTTTCCCTTGTTCCAAGTCTCTTGACTGGAACAAGCACAATAATGAAAAGTTTTACAAGGATTCAAAAGCTCTTAAGAAGCAAATAAAACAGTGAGAAATAATAAAACCCGGAAGAATCCTTTTAGCCGTTGGAAGCATGGGAAGTGGTGGTTCTTCCGATGTGGATTGCGTTGGCTTGAATGTGAGCTTTGAATGCCGAGCGGGAGAGAGTAGTTGAGCACAAAATCAGTTAGGAAGCTTGAAGGCACTTGATTTCTTCACTTGAATGCACTAACTCCCTTGAACCTCTTTTTCTTTCTTCTCTCTTGAATGATCTAATGTTAGGTTGGTGAGAAGTTGTTGGAAGGCACTTAGAGTTCCCTTTTATAGCCCAAAAAGCAAATATAGCCGTTAGACACAAAGAAAGAAATATTTGAAATTCAAACAAACCTGCAAAAAGGTGTCAGTCGCGTCCCAGGCGCTCCGGAGATGTCTCCGCTTCAACGCGAGACGTCTCGGCTGTAAGATTTTTCTTTTGATGTTGTTTGGGGTCGACTCGGCACTTTACGGGGACGACTCTGATGATGAACCGTTTGAATGCTTGTTTTTCTGTTTTTCTGAGAGGGTCGCCTCGGCACTTTACGGGGACGTCTCGGAATGTTTGCACTTTTTGCATGGGGATGACTCCGCTGCCTCGGGGACGACTCCGCTATTTTATCTTCGAAAAACAAGTCCTCTGGAATTCTCTGAGAGAGTCGACTCCGCTTTTTCAGGGGACGTCTCCATTACCTTATTATCGAAAAAGACATCCTCTGGAATACCCTGAGAGAGTCGACTCCGCTACCTCGGGGACGACTCTAGAAGTCTGCTTTTTACTCGCGGGGACGACTCCGCGTCCTGTGGAGACGACTCGCGCGCATCCCTTGAAATCGGCTTTTCTGCCGCCTCTGAGAGAGTCGACTCCGCCTCTGAGAGAGTCGACTCCGACCCTGCGAGACGCCTCGCCAGGTGCCGGGGACGTCTCCAGACGTGCCAGTTCTTCCTGTTTGTGCCAGAGACGTCTCTGAGACAACCCAGAGACGTCTCGGCTGTCCCTGATCTATTTTCTTCAACTAAAAAATTCTTCAATAAATCCTTAAAAATTATGGAAACTTGCCTAGACATTTCTTAACAATATTATTAATTAATCACCTGAAATTTTCAAATAAATTGTTAAGATAAATGGAATTATACTCTAGTGTTTTGTATTCATCAAAATCCATTAGGGGGTCAACAGCGACTATGTTGAGAAGAAGTATGTCGAGATGCAGAGAGTAGACTCCGCGGACAACGTGGCAGACCCATTCACTAAGCAGCTAAGTCAACAAAAGACTGAAGCCCACCTTGAGAAGATGGGACTAAGATATATGACTGATTGGCTTCAGTGCAAGTGGGAGATTGTTAGATGTATGCCCTAAAAGCCAATCTGGCTGACACATTATTAATTCTAGGGACATAATTTTGTACTTGACTATTTATTATTGAATAAATAAAAGGCATCTTTTTATTCATATTGTTTATGTGTCTATGAATCGTCCAAAGAATTAATAAGATGATGATGCGTATTCTTAAGAGTTAAGAATTTGAGCCATGTATCATTAGTGATTAATTTCTAAAAGGCTCCTGATCGATGGATCATCACGAGGACGGTGATCGATCCGATGAGATCAGTGCACACATTACTTTCCCTATGGATGGATGAGACTCGAGTCCACGGTGTGGAGACACTGAAGTAATAGTGCATGTGCTTGTTAGAGAACAAGGGTACTGAGCGTGACCAAGACAAGAAGTCACTTGGATGTCTATCCACTCGTCAGTGTCTTGCTTGATGTTGCAGCAGTGTGACTGGTCCTTTGACCTGTGATGCTTTGGCTACTCACAGTGAGGTTATTATAGTTTGACTGCACATATACATGGTCTCTAGCCATATGGATCCATGCAGTGTAGATTGGCTGCAGTAGGTTCACTGTAGGAGTAGGGTATGCACCTATAAGGAATCTATCGATCTTGATAGATAAGGAGAGATCCTATGTGATTTATAAGACTGAGTTCGTAAGACCTCGACCGGGGCAGATTGCACAGTGAAGAAAGAGTTCTCCGCTCTCAAACTTAAGTCGAATAAATCTTGACATATGATCGACGAAGGGGTTTGACGAGTTATCCATGACCTCCGTCTTGTAGGGATCCACGATAGAAGGACTGTATCACATGATAACTGCACCTAGAGGTTCATTATTCTATTCTGCTGGGTAGCCACTACATGCTGCTAGGTGTCACTGGTGGATGGTGGGACTCATAGGGATTATCTTGATGATCGATAAACCCTAATGAGTAGAGTTGGAATTGTTCCGACCCATTGAAAGGAGTTTTCAATGATATTGTGATAGAGATCACAATATATCTCACTACTAGTCAGAATAGAACCTATGGGGTCACACACACTAGAAGTATTGACCGATCCGATGGTTGAATCGTGATTAGGAATCACAAGTAATCAATTCGACTGATATTCAGTTAAAGAAGGAACAATGGAATTAATTAATTGGACTTAAACACAAATCCTACTTCGAGTTGGATTCCTAGAGTCCTAATTGGATTAGGACTGGGAATCCTAATTAGAGTAGGACTGGGACTCCTACTTGGAGCAGGATTCCTACAATCCTAATTAGATTAGGAGTTTTGAATTAAATTTGGATTCCTACTTGGAGTAGGATTTCTAGAGTCCTAATCGGATTAGGACTTTGAATTGAAATAAGAGTCCTAATTGGATTAGGACTAAAATTAAATAAGTCCTAATAGGATTAGGGTTTCTTAAGTTCTAATTAATTATTCATCTAATGAATCAACATGACTCCTAATCGGATTAGGATTGAAGGGTTCAATTGAGTCATGGTTCATTAAGTTCTAATTGGATTAGGACTTACCTAGATTAAACCCAAATTGGTTCACCCTTGGTCCAAGCCTAATCAGATTAGGACCTAACCATGAGTGACCTTCCTAATCCTCCTTAAAGGAGGATTAGGTTAACCATGAAGGAGGGGCACACGCCCCTCCTCCTTTTCCTTGCTTGGTGCGGCAAAGAAGAGGGGCCGGCGCCCCTCTTGGAAATTTATCAAGGAGCTCCTACAAAGTAGAAGCTCTACATGCTATTTAAGAGGAGGCATGGGGGTTGACCTAGGGCATCATTGAAGCCCTCTCCCTCTCCAATTCGTGGCCCCCTCTCCTCCCCTTTCCTTGGTTCAGCCGCAAGCAAAGGAAGAAAAAGAAAGGTGGCCTCTTCATCCTCCCTTCCTCCTTCCAACGGAAGGAAAAGAAAGAAGGCTGTAGGGTTTTGTTCCTTTACTATTCTTCATCCTTCTTCTTCCTCCTCTCAAGCACATTCAAGAGTTGAAAGAAAGAGAGGAGATAAGCCATTAAAAGTTGTCTCTACAAGGGAGCTAGCACCCCAGGAAGACAAAGAAGCTTGATCGGTTCTTGCTTCGTGTGGATACCCGTAGAGGCCGGGCACTTGAACGGCTTCAAGTGAACCTTCATCCAAAATCATGATCATCAGTTTGCGGTGATCATCTACCTGCACAAGGTGAAGATCTGATCTTCTAATGTTATTTAAAAGTTTTTAATCCTTATCTATCTACGAACGGTTTTAAACAACGTTCATGCGATGAACGGTTGATCCCGCGCATGCCTCTTCCGCTGCATCTGAATTTTTAAAATTTTTCTGCGGCATGGGCGGGTTTCTAACACTACATATGCTTCTTAAGTGGTTGGATGCAGTGTTGCAAGCAAGTGTTAATGCCCTTCATAGGCGTTTGTGGTTTCATTTGTTTTCATTGTGCATGACAAAATAATACTGGTGGTCTTTCAGAAAAATTTTGAAGTGTAATTATGCTTTAGTATTGTAGAGTGATAATTATATGGTTTCTATGGTATTGGCATCAGAACTGCGATCACTAACCATTTTTGTATGTCCTGACGGGAGTATGTAATCATTGGTACTATTTTTACATTGAAACTTGGTCCTTGGATACAGGGCCGGCCCAAGCCTTAGGTGAGATAGGTAGTGTCCTAAGGCCCCGGCCCAAAAGAAGGCTCACCACCCACTGCGCCGCGCCTTCAAAGTTCAAAATGTTGGAAAGCTCGGAAGGGGAAAATCGAAAACTCTTATTACTTAAGCCCCGGATCGACACGTCGTCGTCCTCTCCTGAGTGGCTGACAGGTTGACCATTTGATAAGTGCTAAATAATGCATAAATTAATATCTTATTCATAGCACTTATCATTATTTTAATTGACATATTTGGTCAAGTTAACCATAAAAGATGTGCTACCCTCATCATTGCATTTTAATAATTATAAGAGGTGATTCGAGTTGATTTAATTATTTAATGATTAAGTCTAATGTGTGCAGGTCACGTCTGCAGCTGAACCTGTGCTTAGTAATTAATGCTCCAAGTTTGATCCCAGCTGTCCCATGTTGATCTCCCAATATCTTAGCTCACAGATCCGTTTCATTACTCTCCCAACTTCCTTATTTCTTTCAACATTGGGCTCAACAACCGACTCCCTTATTCCTTCCAAACCAAGTCCCTTCCCCATTTAAAAATAAAAAAATAAATAACACTCCAGCCTTCATTCGGACCCCAAACGGGACTAAGGAACATAACCACAACCCAGCATCCTCTTCCTTCGGGATAAAGCTCTAGCTCATCCCATCTTTTCCGTGATCACTTCCCAGCTCAGTCCTCCCGGATTTTTACGTCTAATCCTCCTAGCGGAACAACCTTGCATCCTTATCCCCTGTTTTGGAACAGAGTAACAGCCTATCCACGCTCATTTCAGCCGAGAACCTCTCACGTCCAAGCTTCCGTTTCTCTTCCAAAGAACAAACCCACCGATCCTCATCTTCTTCCGTGATTCACCCTAATCTACTCTCAACTGTGAGCAACATCCCTTCCGCATACAAAGCCCCAACGCATCTTCTCGTTGCTCCATTTCTTCCGGATCGATCCCAACTCCCCATCCGCGATCATCTCCCAGCATTTGTTAGCAACCCGAGCTTCACGTTTCTCCCTCCCGTTTGCGGATCAAGCCAGCCTCCATCTCTCTCCGCGTCTGGAAGCTAACAGCTCCACACTGATTCTCCATGAATCACGGATCCGATTCCATCATCCCAACTCCTCTGTTATCAGCCGAACTCCCATCCTCATACCGTTCAACAACCGAGATCCCAAAACCAAGCACAGCTCCCAGCTCACCAAACCAACCGAGTTCCGAAATCCTTTCAAACGCTCATGAGATAAGATCAAATCCCATGCATCATCCTCCCCTGTTTCAGCAACAAAACAAAGCCAACGGCAGCATCCACCGAATCTCCCGCGTCTGCAGTTCAAGGGATCAACTCCCAGTTCTTCCCAGCATCCGCAATACAAGGTTCATCAGCTATATTCCGTTCCCAACCTCTTCATCTCCGCTAGATCTCCTCCCAGCTTCCGCTAGATCCCGTTCGACAACCACCCACGGATAGCTCCTTCCGAACTCCCCTGCATTCACGAGATCCAAACAGAGTCATCCTCATCCCGCTATCAGCCGTGTCCACCGTTCACAGCTCCGAGATCTTCTCCAAATCCCAGCGTCTTCTTTCCTTCCGCGTCCGAGATTTTCTCCGCTGCATCCCAACGCAGATGAGCTCGGATCGGATTGATCCCAATCATCTGCGGTTCATCTCCCAGCCATCAACCGAATCCAAACCCCCAGCCGCGTTCTCCTCTTCCGAACCAAGCTAACCTTCTTTTGGATTAACCCCAACGTCCCATGATCCTCTCCGAGTCTCCTGCATCCCAACAGAACAGAGGATTGACTTCATCTTCCCACGCGTCCGACTCTCCCGCGGCCAACAAATTTCAGCTTCACCGTTCGGATCAACCACAAAGCAAGGAGGGTGGGGTGCTGGTGAAGCTATAAAAGGAGGAGAGCTATCCTCCTTCGATCATCGCTTCTCGGAGGCTGAAATCCCAGTGCATGAGGGAGGAAGAAAGGAAGCTGATCATGATGCAAATGGGAGCCCGCTGCTGTGCTGCTGCTGCCGCCTACAACTTCATGGAAGGCTGATCTCTTCTCTAGGGCTGGATGCAGCCCTAATACAGGAACATGGGTTTTATATTTTATTTTATGTTCTTGGAGTTGTATGAACTTATTGTTTTTAATGGATATCTTCTTTTGAATCATATTTAATTTCTGTGATTTTAAATATGATGTTTATACAACTGTTCTTCATGATCACTAAGTAAATATAAGATAGTCCATGCTTAGGGAAGATGCGATGTGCTACCACCTTAGATTAGGGTAGACATTTCATGCCAACCGAAGATGGATTATGCCCAAATTACTTTTGTGAATTTTTATTTAAATGCTTATTAGGCTTGTAGCCAATTTGCATGTTTATCCAAGAATAAATTAAAATATAAATAACCCTTGTTCCGATGTTAGTGGTGAATTTCTTGCCCTAGGTTCTCCTCAAACTGATATCCCTTTAATTGCATTTTTTTTAAATTCCTTAGTTTAATTTTTTCACAAATTCATCCTTTTTCAAATATTTTTATTTTTAAGAAAAACAACTATACCCCAATCCCTGTGGATCGATACCCGTAATCACTATCCTACTAGATACGTGCTATTGCGTGGTCTTTAAAGTTGACTATCAATTTTTGGCGCCGTTGCCGGGGATTGGTAGCATAGTTGTTTTCCTTTTTATTAAAAAAAAAATTTCAAAAAATTTTTGAAAAATAAAAAAAAATAATAAAATAAAAATAGTTTCTATTTTTACTTTCCTTATCTCATTCTCCTCTCGTACTAATTTTTGATTTTTATTTGATCAGGAATCGAAGAAGAAATTTGGGACAATCAAAAAGAGAACTGCTAGAAAAGGAAGGCTGTAGAGGTTTGCTTTAAAGTAAAAAAAAATTGCTGGGGAAATTTCCTTTGGTAACATCTAAACCTTTCTTATTTAAATTTTCTTGAGTGGTGATTGTTTGATTTTAAATTCAGCAAAAGTGTGAATGCATGCCTGATACACATACACCAATTAATTCGCACATAGTAAGGGCAATCACCCCAACAAGATAAGAACTGGATTTCATCACCAGATTCTTGCCCAAATTAAGGGAATCAATTCTCACATAGCTATCACGTTAATTAAAATCAATTAGACGTTGGCCCCTAGGGACATTCGAGCTCAATAGGATGAAGATCACCGAAAGTTGCACCAATTTCGCTCTGTGGCTTAGTTGATGTCTAGGCAAGCTTTGTCCCTTTAAGGGAGACAGTTCATCTGTTCGAGGCAAGTGGTTTTTAAGTGGGACCTTTGCAAAGCATCGTGACCCCCCCACTTACCTGGGAGCTTACCTGGTCAGCTCAGTCATTAGACCGGATTGGAGGCTTAGGTGCCATCTTCAAACCAGTTAGGAGCTGTCTAGTGATTTTAGGGAGAACTTAAGGAATTGATGTATTTTTCTTTTTAGTGCATGCTTGATTGTATTTGACTAATCAGATGAGTCTTAGTGTATGCTAGGGTGTCGTTCCAAATCTCCTGAATTAGTACCTTTTGACCCTGAAATAGAGCGTTCTATTAGGACCCTTCGAGCCGAAATCCGTACCTATAGAACTATAGGATCAGCTTCACCTATCAAGATGGCTGAAGAGCAACCCAAACTGTTAAAGGAGTACTTCACTCCTTCTATTTATACCTCTCCATTTTGTATTCGACTACCTGATACCACCGCTGCTGCACATTTTGAAATTAAGTCTAGTGTCATCCAAATGCTTCCCTCTTTTTATGGACTTAACAATGAAGACCCATATAAACATTTGGATGAGTTCCTTGAGATCTGCACTACTGTCAAAATTCAGAACTTCACTGATGATGCTCTGAAACTTAGGCTGTTTCCTTTTTCCCTTAAGGATAGAGCTAAACAATGGCTCCACTCATTAGAAGCCAATTCAATTCTTTCATGGGCTCAAATGCAACATGAATTTTTGAAAAAATATTTTCCCATAGGAAGAACGAACCAATTTAGGCGTGCGATCACGAGCTTCTCCCAATCTGACGGAGAAGAATTTCATGAAACTTGGGAAAAATTTAGAGATTTACTCCGAAAATGCCCGCATCATCAAATACCCAAATGGCAATTAGTGCAATGCTTTTATGACGGACTATCCGAACGAAATCGTCAAATGGTTGATGCTTCTTGTGGGGGTACTTTCATGCTCAAAAGTGAACATGAGGCATGGCAATTGTTTGAGAACCTTAATGAAAATTCCCTTCACCATACCTCCTCCGCTCGTCAAGCACCCCCGAGTTCTCAAAGAAAAGGAACCATATTTGAAGTTAGCCAGTCCATAGGTCTATCTGAGAAAGTGGATGCATTATCCCACAAATTGGACCAGCTAATGTCTAGAGAACAGCTTGTAAACTTTCATCAAGTACAAGTATGTACTCTCTGTTCTAGCCCATCTCACACTGTTTTTGAGTGTCCTTCGGCAGCACAATTCCCCGAATTCGTGCAAGAACAAGTAAATGCTGCCCAAACACAGTCCCGACCGGGTAATGATCCATATTCTAACACTTATAACCCGGGGTGGCGCAACCATCCGAATTTTTCTTGGAAGCAGCAGACTTCCAGTACTTCCCAGCCTTATTCCCAAAACTTTCAACCATACCAGACTGTTAATCCCTACCGTCCTTCGACTCAATTTCAACACATTCCCCCAGCACCCCAAAGAAACACAGCCTTTGAGGAGAAAGTGTTGACCTCTCTTCAAGGTTTGGAAACCATTACACAATTGGTGCACTCTCACACGCAATCTATCGCCAAGCTAGAATCCCAGATGGGGCAACTAGCTAATGCACTGAACAAGCGAGAGGAAGGAAAGCTTCCAAGCCAACCAGTGAGTAATCCTAGGGGACAATACATGGCTCAAGAAAATCAACCGAATACAATTCATCATGAACAGGCCAATGCTTTGACTACCCTAAGGAGTGGACGTGTAGTAGACAATAAGATTGGGGAGGGTAACAATAAAGAAGGTAAAAAGGAAGAGCAAAATGTATCACATGACAATCCAAAACCTTCTTCTTCTTCAGCTCTTCCAGCTTCGGCCAAAACTCACATCCCGAAGGCCCCATTTCCTGATGCTCTCAATTCACCCTCTCCCTTTGGCAAAAAAGAAACTTCACTAGAGGAGATGATGGAGGTTTTCAAACAAGTCAAAATCAACCTCCCACTTCTTGATGCTATTAGACAAGTTCCATCTTATGCCAAATTTCTCAAAGACCTTTGTACACAGAAACGAAAATCTAGGACTCATGTGCCTAAAAAGGTCTTCCTGACTGAACAAGTAAGCTCCATCCTTCAGCACAAAACCCCTCCTAAGTTCAAAGATCCTGGTGCCCCTACCATCTCTTGTGTGGTAGGAGACAATCCTATTGATCGAGCATTATTAGATCTAGGGGCGAGTGTTAACCTCCTTCCTTATTCAGTCTATGAAAAGTTCGGATTAGGTGAATTGAAGCCTACCTCGGTGTCCCTACAGTTGGCTGATCGATCTGTTAAAATACCACGAGGAACAATTGAAGATGTCCTAGTCAAGGTCGACAAATTTTATTTTCCAGTCGATTTCATCGTCCTTGATATGGAACCTGTGCCCAATCTTAAGAAACAGATCCCCATAATTCTTGGTCGTCCCTTTCTAGCCACAGCCAATGCATGTATTAACTGTAGAACGGGGGTGATGAATATATCCTTTGGAAATATGAAGGTTAAGTTAAATATATTTCATGCCTCTGATCAACCCGCAAAGGAAGTTGAGTGCTTCCTAATAGATAAAATGGGCGATCTTCCTTATATTTTAGCAGATGACCCTCTGAAAACACGCTTGACCCATTTTGACGTTACTATAGAAAAGGCCATAGAAGCAGTCAACTCTGTGCCCGACAATCAGTTTCCCATGAATTTTCTTCCTTGGAAAACCCCGCATGAACCTGGTATGATTTGATAAGGATGCACTGCGTCTGGCTGAAGACGTTAAACTTAGCGCTTGTTGGGAGGCAACCCAATTTTCATAGGTTATTTTTGCATATTTTCTTGTCGCATTTTTTTTATTTTCTTAACAGGATCCCTCATATTACTGATGCAACTACAGTAAAATGCTTCTATCCTCCATATGCATCATATTTTCGTCCAAAATAAAAAAAATAAAACAAAAAAAAAATAATAATAATATAATATTCAAGAAAAAATTCATCAAAAAAAAAAAAAAAAACATTGAGGACAATGTCTGATCTAGGTTGGGGGGTATAGGATTCGAATTTCTGAAGGAAGAAATTTTTCGCATTGAATTTCAAAAAAAAAAGAAGTGAATTTCAAAAAAAAAAAAAAAAAAAAAAAAAAAACCTAATTTCTATGCTTTAGTGCTGAAATGATAAACACACAAAGTATATAAAATCTAAAAAGCCCAATAACTAGTCAGGAGTAAGTCAATTTGAGTTCTTTTTATTAAATATTCCTTTAGCGAGTTGTAAGATAATTTTTTTTTTGGAATTTCACAACACACATGGCCTGCACTACTAAGGATTAGGTTCAACATTATGTTGCTAAGTCTAGTAGCAACCTTGAGTCCTGATGAATCATTCCTATCTAATTCGCTATTATTAAAAAAAAGAAACAAAAAAAGAAAAAAAGAAGCGAATTTAATCAGGTACATCGAAAAGGGCTACCTATTGTCAAAGGTCAGCGGGCTTGTAATGAGGAACCCGAGCATAGGTCCGTAGGGGAGTCTTGATGCCTAACACCTTATGCCATCTGGTGTGGGAGTGTTGACTGAATGCTCGTTACATGGAGGAATCATTACAAGAGTAAAAGTGCATAATAAATATAAAATAAAAAAAATATAATAAAAAAATAAAAAAAATTATTAAAAAAAAAAGAAGAGAAAAAGAGAAAATAATATTGACCTTGAAAAAGACGATAGTGTGAAAGCCGTCGTTGTAAAAATTCGAGTAAACTGGAATATTACAGATAAAGCCCATGAGGTATTAAAGTAAACATCCACAACTCTCGAAATCCTGCAAGATAGGATGATTTTGAATCAGTGATTAAGTCTTATCTGACCAATTCTTGGAAACTACTAGTTTTTAGCAATATTTTGGAGAATCTAAAGCCTTAGCTTGTGTATGGTCCAGACATCACCGAGCACCCAAATATAAATTAGCCTTACAACTCTCTAACGGAAACTTAATGACTTCAACTTAAGTTGCATACTGACCTAGGATTTGGGCTGACTTAGTAATTAAAACTTTGTGTACTTTTGAAATTCTTGGCATTAATGCATTTGAAATTAAATTTTATAAAACAATAAAATAAATTTCTTTCGACTGCAGTTTGTGGGTATCTGAGCCGGAAACCCTCACGAGACAAAACTCGTCCACTAGGGCCACCTAGGGGTTTAAAGCCTTATTGCATACGGTAAATGCAATCGCGATTCCTGCGAAAGTGAGTTAGTTTTTTTTTTATTTTGCTCGAGGACTAGCAAAATGTAGGTTGGGGGGTGTGATAAGTGCTAAATAATGCATAAATTAATATCTTATTCATAGCACTTATCATTATTTTAATTGACATATTTGGTCAAGTTAACCATAAAAGATGTGCTACCCTCATCATTGCATTTTAATAATTATAAGAGGTGATTCGAGTTGATTTAATTATTTAATGATTAAGTCTAATGTGTGCAGGTCACGTCTGCAGCTGAACCTGTGCTTAGTAATTAATGCTCCAAGTTTGATCCCAGCTGTCCCATGTTGATCTCCCAATATCTTAGCTCACAGATCCGTTTCATTACTCTCCCAACTTCCTTATTTCTTTCAACATTGGGCTCAACAACCGACTCCCTTATTCCTTCCAAACCAAGTCCCTTCCCCATTTAAAAATAAAAAAATAAATAACACTCCAGCCTTCATTCGGACCCCAAACGGGACTAAGGAACATAACCACAACCCAGCATCCTCTTCCTTCGGGATAAAGCTCTAGCTCATCCCATCTTTTCCGTGATCACTTCCCAGCTCAGTCCTCCCGGATTTTTACGTCTAATCCTCCTAGCGGAACAACCTTGCATCCTTATCCCCTGTTTTGGAACAGAGTAACAGCCTATCCACGCTCATTTCAGCCGAGAACCTCTCACGTCCAAGCTTCCGTTTCTCTTCCAAAGAACAAACCCACCGATCCTCATCTTCTTCCGTGATTCACCCTAATCTACTCTCAACTGTGAGCAACATCCCTTCCGCATACAAAGCCCCAACGCATCTTCTCGTTGCTCCATTTCTTCCGGATCGATCCCAACTCCCCATCCGCGATCATCTCCCAGCATTTGTTAGCAACCCGAGCTTCACGTTTCTCCCTCCCGTTTGCGGATCAAGCCAGCCTCCATCTCTCTCCGCGTCTGGAAGCTAACAGCTCCACACTGATTCTCCATGAATCACGGATCCGATTCCATCATCCCAACTCCTCTGTTATCAGCCGAACTCCCATCCTCATACCGTTCAACAACCGAGATCCCAAAACCAAGCACAGCTCCCAGCTCACCAAACCAACCGAGTTCCGAAATCCTTTCAAACGCTCATGAGATAAGATCAAATCCCATGCATCATCCTCCCCTGTTTCAGCAACAAAACAAAGCCAACGGCAGCATCCACCGAATCTCCCGCGTCTGCAGTTCAAGGGATCAACTCCCAGTTCTTCCCAGCATCCGCAATACAAGGTTCATCAGCTATATTCCGTTCCCAACCTCTTCATCTCCGCTAGATCTCCTCCCAGCTTCCGCTAGATCCCGTTCGACAACCACCCACGGATAGCTCCTTCCGAACTCCCCTGCATTCACGAGATCCAAACAGAGTCATCCTCATCCCGCTATCAGCCGTGTCCACCGTTCACAGCTCCGAGATCTTCTCCAAATCCCAGCGTCTTCTTTCCTTCCGCGTCCGAGATTTTCTCCGCTGCATCCCAACGCAGATGAGCTCGGATCGGATTGATCCCAATCATCTGCGGTTCATCTCCCAGCCATCAACCGAATCCAAACCCCCAGCCGCGTTCTCCTCTTCCGAACCAAGCTAACCTTCTTTTGGATTAACCCCAACGTCCCATGATCCTCTCCGAGTCTCCTGCATCCCAACAGAACAGAGGATTGACTTCATCTTCCCACGCGTCCGACTCTCCCGCGGCCAACAAATTTCAGCTTCACCGTTCGGATCAACCACAAAGCAAGGAGGGTGGGGTGCTGGTGAAGCTATAAAAGGAGGAGAGCTATCCTCCTTCGATCATCGCTTCTCGGAGGCTGAAATCCCAGTGCATGAGGGAGGAAGAAAGGAAGCTGATCATGATGCAAATGGGAGCCCGCTGCTGTGCTGCTGCTGCCGCCTACAACTTCATGGAAGGCTGATCTCTTCTCTAGGGCTGGATGCAGCCCTAATACAGGAACATGGGTTTTATATTTTATTTTATGTTCTTGGAGTTGTATGAACTTATTGTTTTTAATGGATATCTTCTTTTGAATCATATTTAATTTCTGTGATTTTAAATATGATGTTTATACAACTGTTCTTCATGATCACTAAGTAAATATAAGATAGTCCATGCTTAGGGAAGATGCGATGTGCTACCACCTTAGATTAGGGTAGACATTTCATGCCAACCGAAGATGGATTATGCCCAAATTACTTTTGTGAATTTTTATTTAAATGCTTATTAGGCTTGTAGCCAATTTGCATGTTTATCCAAGAATAAATTAAAATATAAATAACCCTTGTTCCGATGTTAGTGGTGAATTTCTTGCCCTAGGTTCTCCTCAAACTGATATCCCTTTAATTGCATTTTTTTTAAATTCCTTAGTTTAATTTTTTCACAAATTCATCCTTTTTCAAATATTTTTATTTTTAAGAAAAACAACTATACCCCAATCCCTGTGGATCGATACCCGTAATCACTATCCTACTAGATACGTGCTATTGCGTGGTCTTTAAAGTTGACTATCACCATTCCCATCGCACTATCGCAAAAGAAAGTAGAGGGCCAGAGCCCTACATGCTACATAACCCTCTCGGCCTCTCCAGCTCTCTTGAGTCTCCTCCCATTCCCATTGCCATCGGCCAACTCCCTCTCCAGGGTCCAGAGTCCAGCCATTCTCATATTCTCTCTTGCTTAAAGAGAAGTGAACTGCCTCCTTTGGGGCCTCTCCGCCTCTGTCTCTTAGACTCTTACTCTCTTTTTATGTCTTGAGAAAAAGCAGAGGGATTGAGCCATTGAGGGAACTCAAGGAAGACACCAGCTCTGAGCCTCCGATGGTAGCTCCTCTTACTCTCTTCTAACTCTCCACCGGCAGCTCCTCATGATAGTCAAGTTTAAAGACCACGCAATAGCACGTATCTGGTAGGATAGTGATTACGGATATCGATCCAAAGGGATTGGGGTACAGTTGTTTTTTCTTTAAAAATAAAAATATTTAAAAGAAAGAGTTTGCGAAGAAAATTAAACTAAGGAATTAAATAAGAAAAAAAAATGCAATTAAAATGATATCAGTTTGGGGGATACCTAGGGCATGGAATTCACCACAAACATCGGAACAAGGATTATTTGTATATAAATTCGTTCTTGGATTAACATACAAATTGGCTACAAGCCTAATAAGCATTCAAATAAAAAATTTTACAAAAGTAATTTAGGAACATCCATCTTCGATCGGCATGAAATGTCTATCCTAAACTAATGTGGCAGGACACTGCATCTTCCCTAAGCATGGGTGATCTTCTATTAACTTAGTCATCATGAAGAACAGTTGTATAAACGTCATATTTAAAATCACAAAAATTAAATATGAGATGAAATAAAATATTCATTAAGAATAAAATAAGATTTATACAACTTCAAGAATATAAATCAAAAATATAAAATTCTTAGCCCTTTGTTAGGGCTACATCTAGCCCTGGAGAGGAGATCAGCCTTCCATGGAGTCGTGGGCGACAGCAGTAGTGGCATAGCAGCGGGCTCCCATTTCTTCTTTTCTTCCTTCCTTCCCTGGATATCTTCTTCCTTCTCTAGCAATTCATTATTTTTTTCTTTTGAGAAGGCATTCCCAAAAAGACCCAAACTTCTCTCCCTCCTCTGTTTCCCGAGGGAACTCCCTGAGAAGAGCTAAGCTTCTTCTTCTCCCGGTGGGGAACTTGGCCTTTGAGGAGATGATCCTGAAGAAGGGAAGTCTCCTCCTTTTATAGCTTCACCAGCTCCTCTATTTCCCTCCCTGGATAGGATCTTCCGAGTGGGAAGATAAGGTCAAGGAACAGCTTGTTCCGTGAGCGTGATCGTGATGGGGAGATGACTGATCCAAACGTGAAAGTCGGTGAGCTGGGAGCTGGAATTCGTTGGCTGAAGTCGGCTTGATCCTTGGAGCTCGGATGGCGAGGACGTGGATAAGATCTTGGACGCGGCTGGCAGCTGGGATGCGAATGGATCACAGAGGAAGTGGATGGGATGAATCCGGAATGCTGGGGTGAATCAAGGGGAGTTTGGATTCGGCTGAAATTGGTTCCGAAACAGGGGAGGATGCGGTTGACGTGGGAATGGCTGGAGATGAAGCTCGATCGCAAATGATTCGGAAGGATTGTTAGAAGTATGCCCTAGAAGCCAATTTGGCTGACGCATTATTTTATTCTGAAACATAAATTTGTACTTGACCTAATTAAGTTGGGCATTCTTTTCATTCATGTTCTTATGTGTCCATGAATCGTCCAAGGAATTAATGAGATGATGATGCATATTCTCAAGAGTTGAGAATTTGAGGCATGTGTCATTGGTGATTAATTTCTGAATTGCTCCTGATTGATGGATCATCACGAGGACGGTGATTGACCCGCTGAGATTAGTGCACATATTGCTTTCTTTGATGGACGAGTCTTGAGTTCACAGTGTAGGGACACTGGAGCAATTGTGCAAGTACTTATTAGAGAACAAGGGTACTGAGCGTGACCAAGACAAGAAGTCACTTGGATGTCTATCCACTCGTCAGTGACTTGCTTGATGTTGCAGTAGTGTGACTGGTCCTTTGACCTGTGGTGCTTCGGCTACTCACAGTGAGGTTATTGTAGTTTGACTGCACGTATACATGGTCTCTAGCCATATGGGTCCATGCAGTATAGATTGGCTGCAGTAGGTTCACTGTAGGAGTAGGGTATGCACCTATAAGGAATCTATCGACCTTGATAGACAAGGAGAGATCCTATGTGATTTATAAGACTGAGTTCGTAAGACCTCGGCCGGGACAGATTGTACAGTGGAGAAAGAGTTTTTCACTCTCGAGCTTAAGTCGAATAAATCTTGACATATGACGGATGATGGGGTTTGATGAGTTGTCCATGACCTCCATCCTGTAGGGATCCACGATAGTAGGACTGTATCATATGATAACTGCACCTAGAGGTTCATTATTCCATTCTGCTGGATAGCCACTACATGCTGCTAGGTGTCACTGGTGGATGGTGAGACTCACAGGGAATATCTCGATGATCGATAAACCCTAATGAGTTGAGTTGGAATCGTTCCAACGTATTGAAAGAAGTTTTCAATGATATTGTGATAGGGATCGCAATATATCTCACTACCAGTCAGAATAGAACCTATGGGGTCACACACACTAGAAGTATTGACCGATCCGATGGTTGAAATGTGATTATGAATCACGAGTAATCAATTTGATTGATGATCAGTTGAAGAAGGAACAATAGAAATTAATTAATTGGACTTAACACGAATCCTACTTGGAGTAGAATTTCGGGAGTCCTAATTGGATTAGGACTGGAAATCCTACTTGGAGTAGGACTAGGAGTCCTACTTAGAATAGGATTCTAACAATCCTAATTAAATTAGGATTTTGAATTCAATTTGAATTTCTACTTAGAATAGGATTCCTAGAAGTCCTAATTGGATTAAGACTTTGGATTCAAATTAGAGTCCTAATTGGATTAGGATTAAAATTGAATAAATCCTAATTGGATTAGGATTTCTTAAGTCCTAATTAATTATTAATCTAATGAATTAATAAGACTCCTAATTGGATTAGGATTGAAGAGTTCAATTGAGTCAAAATTGATTTAAGTCCTAATTGGATTAGGACTTACCTAGATTAAACCCAAATTGGTTCACCCTTGGTCCAAGCCTAATTAGATTAGGACCTAACCATGAGTGACCTTCCTAATTCTCCTTAGAGGAGGATTAGGTTAACCATGAAGGAGGGGCACATGCCCCTCCTCCTTTTCCTTGCTTGGTGCGGCAAACAAGAGGGGCCGGCGCCCCTCTTGGAAGGTTATCAAGGAGCTCCTAAAAGTTAGGAGCTCCACTTGCTTATAAAGGGCTATGGAAGGCACCTAGGGCATTGGATTAGAAGCCCTCTCCCTCTCCAATTCGTGGCCACCCTTCTCCCCTTGGTTTTCAGCCGCAAGCAAGGTGAGAAGAAAAGAAAGCTTGGCGGCCATCTTCTTCCCTCCTCCTTGGTTCCAACGCAGGGAAAAGGAAATAGGCTGCAGGGGCTTTGATTCTTCTTCAAACTTCATCCTTCTTCTTCCTCCTCCCAAGCACAATCAAGGGTTGATTCAAAGGGAGGACATCAGCCATTAAAAAAAGTCTCTGCAAGGGAGCTAGCACCCCGGGGAGACAAGGAAGCTTTGATCGGATCTCTACTTCGTGTGGATACCTGTAGAGGCCGGACGCGTGAACGGCTTCAAGCGAACCTTTATCCTAAACCACGAACTTCAGTTTGCGGTGATCATCTACCAGCACAAGGTGAAGATCTGATTTTTATAATTAGTTTAAAAGTTTTTAATTCTAATCTATCTACGAACGGTTATTGAACAACGTTCATAGGATGAACGATTGATCCCGCTTATGCCTCTTCCGCTGCATATGAAATTTTTTTCAATTTTCTGCGGCATGGGCGGGCACCCAACAAGGATGAGGAGAACAGGATGAAGTTCGAAGCTGTTAATCCATGAAACTCGGGATGTAGCTGTTCGAGATGCAATCAGCTCGGGAAGTAGATTTGAAGTTGATCCAGTTAGATGAAGGATTGATCGATTTGAAAGTTTGATTTCTTTTGTCTAGGAACAGTGGATGATGTCCACGGGTGAAGGAAGATGCCGGAGGATACGTGATGGGAAGATAAGGATGAACTGAGATAGAAGGAGGGCTGAGATCCATGTTTGGGAGTTTGAGGATTCTGCCGATGGCTAAATGCGGCTGGGAGAAAATATGGGAAGGCGTTGGTCGAACGGCTGGAAGTGTGAACAGAGGAGTTTGTTCGTGGACGTGGAGATCTCGGCTAAGAGATGGAATACAATCAATGAACCGAGAGGATCTCGGCTGGGATGAGCTAGATCTTATCGCGGAAGAAGAAGAGAATCCTCGATGCAGGGGATTCGGATGGAAGAGGCGCTGAGACGTTGAGGATTTCATGGGATCAAGCCGGAAGAGAAGGATGATGAAGTTAATCCAAATGCTGGGAAGAATGCTGCGGCTGGGATCTAGCAGAAGAATATGAGGCTGGGTGGTTGTTCGGCAGGGGATGGTTGATAAGTGCTAAATAATACATAAATTAATATCTTATTCATAGCACTTATCATTATTTTAATTTACATAGTTTATAAATTTAACCAAAAAAATGTGTTACCTTCATCATTGCATTTTAACAAATTATTAAAGGTAATTCGAGTTTTACTTATTTATTTACTGATTGAATCTAATGTGTGCAGGTCCAGTCAAATTCTACCATATTACGTTCACGGATTAGTCCCATCAGTCCCTATGTCGCCCATGTGTGGATTAGTCTCTCGTCCATGTTCCAATTTCCTTTCCTCCCACATCGCACTTGTATACACCGGCTGTCTCCTCCT
Source organism: Phoenix dactylifera (assembly GCF_009389715.1). NCBI lineage: Eukaryota > Viridiplantae > Streptophyta > Magnoliopsida > Arecales > Arecaceae > Phoenix > Phoenix dactylifera. The sequence continues at coordinate 160,028 of NW_024068029.1, read as the reverse complement.
TCTCACGTCCGTGGATCAATCCTCAGCTCGTATGCATATCGTTCGGGTCCACGAATAGAATTGGGTCAGTCAAAATAAAGCCAGTTCAATTGCTTCCCAGCATCTGTGATTCATGGATAATTCCCAGCTCCCCTGCATTCACGACAGCCATCTAGAACCAAGTCTAGATTAGTATCTAAACTTCCCCTCCCGTCCGTGTCATCTTCCCATTGTTTCTTCATTACAAAACCACGTTCGAGTTTCTTCCACATCGTTCCATCCTTATCCTATCTCCCAACCAACTCCAAGCTTCATCCCGTTGTGATCTTCTCCTCTCCCGTTCGGATCAAGCAACCAATATCCCCCTGTTTCACATCCCGTTTGTAATCCCACTTATCCCAAAACCATGTCATCTATTTCCCATATTATCCCAAGCTTCATTTGGATTATTTCCCAGTCGAGATCCTCTCAGTTCACGCTCGCATTTCATCTCCCAAGTCATTCAAAGCCAACTTCATATCATCCTTTCCCAATCCGTGAAAGCATCCCAGCACCCCACGTATCTCCTCCATCCTCCCACGGATAAACCCAGCATCCGCATCATCTTCCTAGATCTTATCCCATTCAGAACGGAATTCCATCACCCGTGGATCAAGCTAGTGAACCTTCCCAGATTTCCCTCGCGCCCATGTTCACCTTCCACGTCCACGAACCAAGCCAACAGCCGCTTGTATTCAGCCTCATCCACGTATTCACCCCAGATCCTAGCTCCGAACCAGTCAGTGTTCCGGATTGAGCTTATCCACAACCGCAAATCAAAGATTCATCCTCTCCCCTGTTTCGGAATAGAGCCTTAGAGTGCCAGCCTATCCACCCAACCATGATGAATCCAACGAGTCCCAACTTCTTCCCATCATTTTAGACTGATTCCATAGATTATCTCCTGACTCTCCTCTTCTCTCGGATTGACCCAACCAACCGTGGGTGATCTCCTGCGTCCAACGAACAGGGCCCTGTTAAGAAACAAAGCCAAATCCTTTGCATAATCCACGGGATCCCATCCTCTTCTAGCTTGATTCCATGTAATCTCCCAACGTCCAAGCTTCATCTCAGCTCCACGGACTGTGATCCCAGCCACGAACGAAGTTCTAGCTCCCAACAACCTCACGCGTCTTCTCCATAAGTCATCCTCATCTCCTCTCAGCCGTGAGCGTCCACATGATCCTTTGCATCCTTATCCTTGATTCAAAAGAGGGGAGGAGAGAGACGTGGGCAGGCTATAAAAAGGGAGTCGATTCATTCCTCCTTCCCCACCGAGGGGCATTCCCTCACTACAGTAAAAGGGGGAAATGCCGACGCTTAAATGCCGACGCTATTGAAAAGCGTCGGTAAATTCTTCTCCCGCGCTAAATTTTACCGACGCTTTTAGTGAGCGTGGGAAAATTGAGGGATTAGACGACGCTTAAAAGCGTCGTCGTAGACCGAAGCCAAACGACGCGTGGTAAATTCAAACGGTAAAACGACGCTTATAAGCGTCGCCGAAGGCACCTTAAGACCCACCGTCCCGCAGACTTGCCCTAGCTACTCCCGAGCCCCCTCTTTCTCCTCCTCTCCGGCGCTGAAGCCACCGAACCCAGCGGCCTTCGTCTTCCTCCTCTCGGCGTTGCCTTAGCCCCCATCTTCCTCCTCTCCGGTGCGGATCGTCCGACTCCTAGCTCCTCCTCCTCCCTCCTCTCCGGCGTCGACCGACCGACCCCAACCCGCTCCGCCCGCCCGAGGTAGTTTTCTTCTCCTCCCTCCTCTCCCTCCTTCTCGCTTGTTCTGCTCCCCACCGTTTCTGTTCAACCGTTTTCCTCCCGCTTTCGGCAAGTAAAACGCTAGCCCTCGTGTTCCGTTCCTTCCGCCGTCTCTCCCTCTTCAGTCCCACTCGTCGTGACCTCTCTCTCTCTCGGCTTCCATCTTTCTTCGCGAAATCCCTAAGAGAATTTTTAGGGCTTTGTTGCGCCCGATCCAGCCCGGCGTATGAGGAGGGGCTTCCATCCCGATCACCGCCCGGGGCGGCCGCCATTCCAGCCGGTGCTGGGCCACTTCGCTAGGGAATGCCCTAACGTGAAGTGAGATCTACCGTTGCTAATCCTTCCATCCTTTTTCGGCCTTTTAATTTTGATCTTTTTTCCCATCTAATATATGTGTTCTTGGTTGCTGATGATGGGGTTTATCCTTTTTTTTTACATTTCTTTCTTTAAAAATGGATTCTGGAAATGGTTTTTCTTTCTCGTGTTTTGCTTTGGTTTCAATAGATTGTGGCTTATATTGGGCTTTTGTGCTGAGCTTCGAGGGAAAACAGAAATCAAATGGTCTATGTATACACTCTTTGAGGGTCTATCTCTTACACCCCTCTCTCTCTCTCTCTCTTCTCCGCGACCCACATATGCCTTCTGTTTGATTGTTTTGTTTCGTGTAGTTTGATCTTTGGTGTATTAGTTCTTCGTAAGCTTTCTGGTATTTTGTTTTTGTGGCTATTAATTAATCAGTTATGTTCTTGTTTTTTTTTTTGTCTATTTTGGGGTAAATTTTGCGCAGTAAGAATTCCCCTTATTTTTTTTGTTCAAGTGAAGTGGATTGTTTTATGCGTGCCTTCTGTCTGATAGTTGTGATGAGATTGGCTCAAGTTTAGGATATTTTTTTAATGGAAATACGTAGTTAGTTGATTACATGCATATGTTGAAGGTGATGCCTTGCTTTGATTGTGGCTTGTGTCCTTGTGTTCTGCTACCTTTTCATGAAGTGCTATTATTTTTTAATATGGAAAGTTGGGGCATGGTGTTTTTTTGGGTCACTTGTCGACATGAGTGCTGTAAACCTGAGTACTGTTAAGTTGGCTGTGGGAGAATTCTCTGAAGCCAAACATAATTGATATCAGCCGTGGATGCCTTTTATGCTAGTATTCTCTGTTCTTCAGTTTATTTACTTGTTCTTCATATAGAAACATTTCATATAGTATTTATAATGTGCATGTTAGGTAGGGCCAGCACCTTCATAAACTACTATAGCTGAGTTTGGGATGACTACGGGTCTTCTCTCTATTGATTTGTTATATCAACGCTTATGCGGTACTTCACAATCTTGTCTGACTCTATGTATTACTTGAATTTATACTGTCTCGTGCAATCTTGTATGGTGATGCTCCTTTCTGCCACCCTCATGATTATCTCTGGTCTGGTGCAGCTGGCAGCAGCATGTAAGAAACCACCAGTCTTTTGTGTAATTACTGAATATCTTTCTGGAGGATCCCTCAGGGCATTTTTACACAAGCTTGAACACAAATCCCTTCCTCTACAGAAACTTATTGCAATTGCCCTTGATATTGCTCGAGGAATGGAATATATTGTGATGTGTTAGCTGAGGACCCTGGAACATTTCGTTGGATGGCACCTGAGATGATCAAACACAAGCATTATGTACCGAAGGTAGATGTTTACAGCTTTGGACTAGTATTATGGGAGATGTTAACAGGAAGAATCCCATATGAGGATATGACACCCATCCAGGCTGCTTTTGCCGTGGTCGATAAGGTATGCTCTTCAGTTATGGTGGATGCTCCTTGTCTCTTTATATCTTTCAGTTCTTTAACCTTTTTCTTATACATACATACATAGCATTTTGCATATATTGCCTTCAAGCATCTTTATTGATTACTGTAATTTATTGATGCATCAATATTTGACATGAATCTTTCACGTGTTTCAAAGGCCTGCTGTCATCTACTGAGCGTGTTGCGGAGAAAGAATCACACACACACATATATATGCTGCATGGTATAATGTTTTAATAGATCTTTTGAATACATTTTGTGACACTTTTCATGTGAGCACCAAGATTTTTAGTTACTCATATCAAGATTTGTACATAGGAAGCTTTGAGCAGTCTAAAAGTAGATGCTTGTTGAGTATCCAACTCTCTGATAAAGAGATGCTTATAACACAATTTTCTGGCTTGTTTTGATAAGAGGTTGCTGGATCTGATATCGACAGTTCGATCATCGACTGCTGCTATGATCGTGCGGTTGAGCTTTTCAGGGATGAAGATGAGCTGGTGAGGTCCGCTGCTGTTCGGTTGGTGAGTTGTTAGTTTATAGTTAGACAATTTTCTTTGCATGCCATGGATTATCATCTCTTTTCAAAATTTATCGGGCTTTAATAATCGTTCTATATTGCTAAAAGTTGGTAATTTGCATGATTTTTGGTGAGGTCAGTAAGTGCGGCCAGATGTTTGCAGCGAGCAAAGAGAGAACAGCAAACACTGAGAGAATGGATGTGATCTTTGTTCAGGTATTTGTGTTTGATGTGAAAATTGTTGCCTTTAGCATGCTGTCATTAAAATACTCGTATGAACTGCACACTTGCAAGATGCCAAATTGACCATTAAAAAAAGTTGATATGCCGTGATAAAATTCATCTCAGATAGTTGTCTGTCATCACGGTGTCTGATACATAACTTATAACTATTTTACTTCTCTTTTTGATTTTTTTTATTTGCTTGGTTCATTGCGTGCCAAATGCTTGTTAATTTAAGTCTTGCTTTTAATATCTGTTTCTATGCAAAGAATGCTTTAGACACTGGTTACGTCTTCTAATTAGATGCAACTTAAAACTATCTTAATACAGAAAAAAATTAAATCATGTACCAAATTAGTTGCTGCAACCAATGATATTTCCTCAGATTCAACATAAGCTTAATTTTGAATTGACAAATCAGATTAATATCAACTGATAGTCTCTGGCATTCATTTTTTAAATATCATGAGCAATTAGAAGCACTTCTAAACTTGATTGGTTTTTACATGGATACTTTCTATGCTATTTCAATGAAATACGAGGATTCTTTGCAGTATATTATCACATTTGTCAGATGCCTTTTTCTTGAACTTTTGTAACGAGAATTGCATGATTACTAGCTATGTGACTAATACTTCAGTGGTTGAGGTTGCTTAAGCTTTGTAACATCTTGTTAGCTGTGCATCTTAATGCCTGGAAAATTTGATTGATTGACTGTTGAAATTGCATTTTTAAATTGCTAAAATGAACGTGCCAGTGTCAGTCCAATCCCATGATAATATCATATTATTCCTAACCAATCTGCAATGTACTGTAAAAAAGGGGTCTGGTCTGCTACATCCCGTCTAAATCATATTTGAGAATGAGCTAGAGCAGCCATAATGCCTAGGGAAAGCAGATTGTGAGCAGATATGGTTTCAACAAAAATATATCATACGATATAGACTGTTGCACTTGCTATTTGTATGAGAGAATATGATAGTTGTCACACACACAAACATATAGGAAGATAGGAATTCATTAGTCATGTGACTAAGCAAGTAGAGCTCCTTAAGTCAAGATGATCTGATTTCTTAACACAATTTTCTGGCTTGTTTTGCAGCCGAGTTATTGTTTGCATGTATTCAATGGGCACAACTCCCAGGTGACATCTCTTGGTTTTCTCGGATGTAAAAGATGCCCAGATGATGTGGTTTCTGTTGCTTTTGCAGGTGCTCGTTGGGAGTTTCTTACCAAACACTTTTAAGGAGCATAAAAGGAAGGCTATCCAGGAACCGACCTACTCACCAATTCCAACATCTACTGGAGTATTGACAACAGCAAGGCCCCTTTCTCAGGCAAATCCTGATGATGAATGTGAAGCCGGTCACTTGACAGCTAGGAGTGATGTCTACAGCTTCGGGGTTGTCCTTCTTGAGCTCTTAATAGGACGCCGGTCTGTGGACAAGACTCGCCCGAGCAAGCAGCAGAGCTTGGTTGACTGGGCTCGCCCCAAGCTTAATGACAATATTGTAGAGATGATGATGCCGAAGCTTGATACATATTGTAGATTGTGTACTTAGGAATTTGACTTGTATGTTTTTAGAATGTTTTTGAAGTACAATGTAATCAAATATGATAATATGAATGCAATCAAAGTTCTTGTTTGTGACTCATATTTTGTTATATATGTGATTCAGTGTATTTGTTTCTATTGTTTTGTAAAAATTTAATGTACACAGAGTATTTAAAAATTACTTTTATAAATTATTTTTTTTTAAAAAAAATTTAATGCCGACGCTTATAAGCATCGGGAAATGCAACACGAACGTAAACGTAATGGGAGGCCTTTAACGACGCTTTTAAGCGTCGGCATAAACCCGTAGTAACCAACCCATCATGCCGACGCTTAGCCCGATAGAAGAAACGACGCTTATAAGCGTCGGAAAAAGCAATTTTAACGACGCTTTTAAGCGTCGGCCTAAAACCATAGTAACCAACCCTTCTCGCCGACGCTTATAAGCGTCGGAGTATGATAAACGGAACGACGCTTAAAAGCGTCGGCATAGACCAACGACACTTTTTTGACGCGTCGGGTTAAACCCGACCCACGCCCATCTGCCCGACGTGTGACCCACGCTTTGCGGTGCGTGGGCTGGGAATTCGCCGACGCTTAAAAGCGTCGGTAGAGACCACAAAAAGCGCCGGCAGATATCCTTTCTTTTGTAGTGCCTCTTCCCCACCAGGGGACTGCTCCCATTCCTCCTTCTTCCCCATTGGGGGGTTGATCCACATCTCTCTTAGGCCAAATCCCACGGGAAGAAGAAGAAATAAAAGGAGAGAGAAACATTTTGGGTATTTTGGGAATGATTTCCCATAAGAGCTAAGAAGGAGCTGTTCTCAGGGGAATTGCAAGAAGAAGAGAAGAAAGTGATGGGAGCCCGCTGCTGTGCTGCTGCTGCCGTCTACCACTGCATGGAAGCCTGAGCTCTTCTCCAGGGATGGATGTAGCCCTAACAAAGGGATACGGGTTTTATATTTTATTTTATATTCTTGGGGTTGTATGAACTTATTGTTTTTAATGGATATCTTCTTTTGAATCATATTTAATTTCTGTGATTTTAAGTATGATGTTCGTACAACTGTTCTTCATGATCACTAAGTAAATATAAGATAGTCCATGCTTAGGAAAGATGCAGTGTCCTGCCACATTAGTTTAGGGTAGACATTTCATGCCAACTGAAGATGGATTATTTCCAAATTACTTTTGTGAATTTCTATTTAAATACTTATTAGGCTTGTAGCCAATTTGCATGTTAATCCAAGAAACGAATTAAAATATAAATAACCCTTGTTCTGATGTTAGTAGTGAATTCCTTGCCCTAGGTTCCCTCAAACTGATAACATTTTAATTGCATTTTTTATTAAATTCCTTAGTTTAATTTTCTTCACAAACTCTTCCTTTTAAATATTTTAAGAAAAAACAACTGTACCCCAATCCCTGTGGATCGATACCCGTAATCACTATCCTACCAGATACGTGCTATTGCGTGGTCTTTAAAATTGACTATCAATGGTGTGGATGAAGCTCATAAGGATAGAGCTGATTCGTGGGATATTGGAATTTTGCTGGGATTTAAAGCTTATCTGGAAGCTGATCTTGCGGAAGGGAGCTTGGACTCGGTTGTATCTTGGATGATGGAATTAATTCCGATGGGATGAGGATGCATGGGATTCGGTCCATATTTGATTCTAGATGTATGTCCTAAATGCAGGGGAGTTGGGAAGGACACTTACGTGGATGGTGTGCAGTGAGAAAGATCTTGGCTGTGCTTACAGCTAGGAAGGCACGGGAGGTTGGCTGGGATGTTTCATGCACATGTGAAAAAAAAGAACTTGTTTTAATGGGTGAATGCATGAATAGGTTGAATGCGAATGGCTAAGATGTGATGCAGGGAAATTGGGATGAATGACTGAATCGAAATCTGAGAGGATCTAATTTGCAGGGTGCGTGTAATTTGGGTTCAGAAATTAATGAATTTGACTTAACCTGCATACATTAGATTCGATCAATAAAAATAATCAAACTTGAATTATTTCTAATTAAAATGCAATGATGAAGGGGAATGAATTTTTTTATGTTTAAATTTAAAATATATGCGTAAAAATAATGATAAGTGCTATGAGTAAGATATTAATTCATGCATTATTATCACACCCCCAAACCTATATTTTGCTAGTCCTCGAGCAAAATAATAAAACTAACTCACTTTCACAGGAATCACGATTGCATTTACCGTATGCAATAAGGCTTTAAACTCCTAGGTGGCCCTAGTGGACGAGTTTTGTCTCGTGAGGGTTTCCGGCTCAAATATCAACAAACTGCTGTTAAAAAAATTTATTTTATTGTTTTATAAAATCTAATTTTAAATGCATAAGTGCCAAGAATTTCAAAAGCACACAAAGTTTTAATTACTAAATCAGCCCAAATTCTAGGTCAGTATGCAACTTAAGTTGAAGTCATTAAGTTTCTGTTAGAGAGTTGTAAGGCTTATTTATACTTGGGTGCTTGGTGATATCTAGACCATGCATAAGCTAAGACTTTAGATTCTCCAAAATACTGCTAAAGTTAGTAGTTTCCATGAATGGGTCAGATAAGGCCTATTCACTGATTCAAAATCATCTTTATCTTGCAGGATTTCGAGAGTTGTGGATGTTTACTTTAATACCTCATGGGCTTTATCTGTAATATTCCAGTTTACTCGAATTTTTACAACGATGGCTTTCACACTATCATCTTTTTCAAGGTCAATATTATTTTCTCTTTCGGTGTTTTATTTTTTTTTAAAATTATTTATTTTGTATTTATAAATAAATTATGCATTTTTACTCTTGTAATGATTCCTCCGTGTAGCGAGCATTCAGTCAACAACTCCCACACCAGATGGCATAAGGTGTTGGGCATCAAGACTCTCCTACAGACCTATGCTCGGGTTTATCATCACAAGCCCGCTGACCTTTGACAATAGGTAGCCCTTTTCGATGTACCTGACTAAATTCACTCTCTCTTTTTTTTTAATAAATATGAGATAATAGTGAATTAGATAGGTATGATTCATCAGGACTCAAGGTTGCTACCAAACTTAACAACATAATGTTGAACCTAACCCTTATAAGTGCAGGCCATATGTGTTGTGAAATTTCAAAGTAAAAATTATCTTACAACTCACTAAAAGAACTTTTAATAAAAAGAACTCAAATTGTCTTACTCCTGACTAATCATTGGGCTTTTAGATTATATACTTTGTGTATTCATCATTTCAGCACTATGGCATAGAAATTAGGTTTTTTTTATTTTTTTGAGATGAAAACTTATTCAAAAATGTGAAAATGTGAAAAATATCTTCAAAAATTTGAATCATATACCCCCCAACCTAGATTAGACATTGTCCTCAATATTTTTTTTTTTATTATTTTATTTTTTTGGTATTAATATTATATTATTATTTTTTTTATGTTATTTTATTTTGGACGAAAATATGATGCATATGGAGGATAGAAGCATTTTACCCTAGTTGCATCAGTAATATGAGGATTTCTTGAAAAAAATACGACAAGAAAATATGCAAAAATAACCTACGAGAATTGGGTAGCCTCCCAACAAGCGCTAAGTTTAACGTCTTCAGCCAGACGCAGCGCATCCTTAATTATATCATGCCGGATTCATACCGAGTTTTCCAAGAAAGAAAATTTGTGGGAAACTGATTGTCGGGCACAGAGTTGGTTGCTTCTGTGGCCTTTTCTATAGCAACGTCAAAATGGGTCAAGCATGTTTTCAGAGGGTCATCTTCTAAAATATAGGGAAGGGCTTCTTCTACAAGATTATCCATTTTGTCTATTAGGAAGTACTCAACTTTTCTTGCGGGTTGGTCGGCCGTATTGAACACATTTAATTTTACCTTCATGTTTCCAAATGATATGTTCATTACCCCCGTTCTACAATTGATGCACGCATTGGCTGTTGCTAAAAAGGGGCGCTCAAGGATCACGGAGATTTGTTTCTTAGGATTAGGCTCATGTTCCATATCAAGGATGATAAAATCTACTGAAAAATAGAATTTGTCTACCTTGACAAGAACATATTCAATTATTCCACGTGGTGTTTTTATAGATCGATCAGCCAATTGAAGGGATACCGAGGTTGGTTTTAGCTCACCTAACCCAAGTTTCTCATAAACTGAGTAAGGTAAAAGGTTGACACTTTCCCCTAGATCTAAGAGTGCTCGATCAATAAAATTATTTCCTAAGACACAGGAGATGGTGGGAGCACCAGGATCTTTGAATTTTGGAGGGGTGTTGTGTTGGAGAATAGAATTCACTTGCTCAGTTAGGAAGACCTTTTTAGGCACATGTGTCCTAGATTTTCACTTTTGGGTACAAAGGTCTTTGAGAAATTTGGCATAGGAGGAAACTTGTCTAATAGCATCAAGAAGCGGGAGGTTGATTTTGACTTGTTTGAAAACCTCCATAATCTTCTCTAGTGAAGTTCCCTTTTTGCCAAAGGGAGAGGGTGAATTAAGAGCGTCAGGAAATGGGACTTTTGGAATGTGAGTTTTGGCAGAAGGTGGACTAGCGGAAGAAGAAGAAGAAGGTTTTAGATTTTCATTTGACACATTTCTATCCTCTTCTTCATCTTCCTTATTGTTATCCTTCCTAATCTTATTGTCTACTACATGTCCACTCCTTAGGGTAGTCAAAGCATTGGCTTGTTCATGATGAATTGTATTTGGTTGGTTTTCTTGAGCCATGTATTGTCCCCTAGAATTACTCACTGGTTGGCTTGGAAGCTTTCCTTCCTCTCGCTTGTTCAGTGCATTAGCTAGTTGCCCCATTTGGGATTCTAGCTTGGCGATGGATTGCGTATGAGAGTGCACCAATTGTGTAATGGTTTCCAAATCTTGAAGAGCGGTCAACACTTTCTCCTCAAAGGCTGTGTTTCTATGGGGTGGAGGAGGAGTGTGTTGAAATTGAGTCGAGGGACGGTAGGGATGAATATTTTTTGGGGTTCGAAAATTATGAGGGTTTTGAAAATTTTGGGAGTAAGGTTGGGCAGTAGTCGAAGCTTGCTGCTTCCAAGAAAAGTTTGGATGATTCCACCATCCCGGGTTGTAAGTGGTAGAATATGGATCATTACTCGGTCGGAATTGTGTTTAGGCAGCATTTACTTGTTCTTGCACAAATTCAGGAAATTATGCTGCCGAAGGGCACTCAAAAACAGTATGAGACGGATTAGAACAGAGAGCACAAACTTGTGCCTGGGGAAAGTTTGGAAGCTGTTCTCTATACATTAGCTGGTCCAATTTGCGGGACAGTGCATCTACTTTGTCGGATAGACCTATGGACTGGTTAACTTCATATATGGTCCCTTTTCTTTGAGAACTCGGGGGTGCTTGACAAGCGGAGGAGGCATGGTGGAGGAAATTTTCATTGAGATTTTCAAATAATTGCCATGCCTCATGTTCACTCTTAAGCATGAAAGTTCCCCCACAAGAAGCATCAATCATCTGACGGTTTCGTTCAGATAACCCGTCATAAAAGCATTGCACTAATTGCCATTTGGGTATTTGATGATGCGGGCATTTTCGAAGTAAGTCTCTAAATTTTTCTCAAGTTTCATAAAATTCTTCTCTGTCAGATTGAGAGAAGCTCGTGATAGCATGCCTAAATTGATTCGTTCTTCCTGTGGAAAAATATTTTTTTAGAAATTCATGTTGCATTTGGGCCCATGAAAGAATGGAATTAGCTTCTAATGAATGGAGCCATTGTTTTGCTCTATCCTTAAGGGAAAAAGGAAACAGCCTAAGTTTCAGAGCATCATCAGTGAAGTTCTGAATTTTGACAGTAGTGCAGATCTCAAGGAACTCATCCAAATGTTTGTATGGGTCTTCATTGTTGAGTCCATAAAAAGAGGAAAGCATTTGGATGACACTAGACTTAATCTCAAACTGTACAGCGACAGTGGTATCAGGTAGTCGAATACAAGATGGAGAGGTATAAACGGAAGGAGTGAAGTACTCCTTTAACAACTTGGGTTGTTCTTCAGCCATCTCGATAGGTGGAGCAGATCCTATGGTTCTATAGGTGCGGATTTCAGCTCGAAGGGCCCTAATAGAATGCTCTATCTTAGAATCAAAAGATACTAATTCAGGAGATCTGGACCGATACCCTAGCATACAGTAATATTTTTCTAATCAGTCAAGTGCGGTCAAGAATGCATTAAAAAGAAAAACACATCAATTCCTTATGTTTGCCCTAAAATCACTAGACAGCTTCTAACTGGTTTGAAGAGGGCACCTAAGCCTAAGCCTCCAATCCGGTCTAATGACTGAGTTAACCAGGTAAGCTCCCAAGTAAGTGGGGGGGTCATGATGCGTTCGCAAAAGTACCATTTAAAAATCACTTGCCTCGAACAGATGAACTGTCTTCCTTAAAGGGACAAAGCTTGCCTAGACATCAACTGAGCCACAGAGCGAAATTGGTGCAACTTTCGGTGATCTTCGTCCTATTGAGCTCGAATGTCCCTAGGGGCCAACGTCTAATTAATTTTTAATTAAAGTGATGGCTATGTGAAAATTGACTCACCTAATTTGGGCAAGAATCTGGTGATGAAATCCAGTTCTTATCTTGTTGGGGTGATTGCCCTTACTATGTGCGAATTAATTGGTGTATGTGTATCAAGCATGCATTCACACTTTTACTGAAATTAAAATCAAACAATCATCACAAAATTTCAGGCTAATTGGGAATCAATTTAAATAAGCAAGGTTCAGATGTTACCAAAGAAAATTTTTCCAGCAATTTTTTTTTTAAAGCAAACCTCTACAGCATTCCTTTTCCAGTGGTTCCCATTTTGATCGTCCCAAATTTTCTCTTTGATTCCTGAATAAAAGAAAATTCAAAAATTAGTAAGAGAGAAGAAGGAGATAAGGAAAGTAAAAAAAATAGAAAATATTTTTATTTTATTTTAGATATATATATATATATATATTTTGAAAGTTTATATATATATATATGAAAAGAAAAACAACTATACTAACAATCTCCGGCAACGGCACCAAAAATTGATAGTCAACTTTAAAGACCACGCAATAGCACGTATCTGGTAGGATAGTGATTACGGATATCGATCCACAAGGATTGGGGTACAGTTGTTTTTTCTTTAAAAATAAAAATATTTAAAAGAAAGAGTTTGCGAAGAAAATTAAACTAAGAAATTAAATAAGAAAAAAAATGTAATTAAAATGATATCAGTTTGGGGGATACCTAGGGCATGGAATCACCACTAACATCGGAACAAGGGTTATTTGTATTTTAATTCGTTCTTGGATTAACATGCAAATTGGCTACAAGCCTAATAAGCATTCAAATAAAAAATCTTACAAAAGTAATTTAGGAACATCCATCTTCGATCGGCATGAAATGTCTACCCTAAACTAATGTGGCAGGACACTGCATCTTTCCTAAGCATGGGTGATCTTCTATTAACTTAGTGATCATGAAGAATAGTTGTATAAACGTCATATTTAAAATTACAGAAATTAAATATGAGATGAAATAAAATATTCATTAAGAACAAAATAAGGTTCATACAACTTCAAGAATAGAAATCAAAAATACAAAACCCTTAGCCCTTTGTTAGGGCTGCATCCAGCCTTGGAGAGGAGATCAACCTTCCGTAGAGTCGTGGGCGACAGCAGCAACGGCATAGCAGCGGGCTCCCATATCTTCTTTTCTTCCTCCCGTCCCTGGATCTCTCCTTCCTTCTCTAGCAATTCATTATTTTTTTCTTTTGAGAAGGCATTCCCAAAAAGACCCAAACTTCTCTCCCTCCTCTGTTTCCCGTGGGAACTCCCTGAGAAGAGCCAAGCTTCTTCTTCTCCCGGTGGGGAACTTGGCCTCTGAGGAGATGATCCTGAAGAAGGGAAGTCTCCTCCTTTTATAGCTTCACCAGCTCCTCTATTTCCCTCCCTGGATAGGATCTTCCGAGTGGGAAGATAAGGTCAAGGAACGGCTTGTTCTGTGAACGTGATCGAGATGGGGAGATGACTGATCTGAACATGAAAGTCGGTGAGCTGGGAGCTGGAATTCGTTGGCTGAAGTCGGCTTGATCCTTGGAGCTCGGATGGCGAGGACGTGGATAAGATCTTGGACGCGGCTGGCAGCTGGGATGCGAATGGATCACAGAGGAAGTGGATGGGATGAATCCGGAATGCTGGGGTGAATCAAGGGGAGTTTGGATTCGGCTGAGATTGGTTCTGAAATAGGGGAGGATGCGGTTGACGTGGGAATGGCTGGGAGATGAAGCTCGATCGCAAATGATTCGGGAGGATGAGGAGAACAGGATGAAGTTCGAAGCTGTTAATCCATGAAACTCGGGATGTAGCTGTTCGAGATGCAATCAGCTCGAGAAGTAGATTTGAAGTTGATCCAGTTAGATGAAGGATTGATCGATTTGAAAGTTTGATTTCTTTTGTCTAGGAACAGGGGATGATGTCCACGGGTGAAGGAAGATGCCGGTGTTAGATGTATGCCCTAGAAGCCAATCTGGCTGACACATTGCTATTTCTAGGGACATAATTTTGTACTTGACTATTTATTATTGAATAAATAAAAGGCATCTTTTCATTCATATTGTTTATGTGTCTATGAATCGTCCAAGAAATTAATAAGATGATGATACATATTCTCAAGAGTTGAGAATTTGAGCCATGTATCATTGGTGATTAATTTCTAAATGTTCCTGATCAATGGATCATCACGAGGACGGTGATCGATCCGATCAGTGCACAGATCACTTTCCTTCTGGATGGACGAGACTTGAGTCCACAGTGTAGGGACACTGAAGTGATAGTGCAGGTGCTTGTTAGAGAACAAGGGTACTGAGCGTGACCAAGACAAGAAGTCACTTGGATGTCTATCCACTCGTCAGTGACTTGCTTGATGTTGCAGTAGTGTGACTGGTCCTTTGACCTGCGGTGCTTCGGCTACTCACAGTGAGGTTATTGTAGTTTGACTGCACACATACATGGTCTCTAGCCATATGGGTCCATGCAGTGTAGATTGGCTGCAGTAGGTTCACTGTAGGAGTAGGGTATGCACCTATAAGGAATCTATCGACCTTGATAGAAGAGGAGTGATCCTATGTGATTTGTTAGACTGAGTTCTAAGACCTTGGCCAGGGCAGTAATAATAAAGTGGAAAAAGAGTTTTCCACTATCGAACTCGAGTCGAATAAATCTTGACATATGACAGACGATGGGGTTTGACGAGTTGTCCATGACCTCCGTCCTGTAGGGATCCACGATAGTAGGACTGTATCACACGTTAACTGCACCTAGAGGTTCATCATTCCATTCTGCTGGGTAGCCACTACATGCTGCTAGGTGTCACTGGTGGATGGTGGGACTCATAGGGATTATCTTGATGATCGATAAACCCTAATGAGTTGAGTTGGAATCGTTCCAACCCATTGAAAGGAGTTTTCAATGATATTGAGATAGAGATCACAATATGTCTCACTACCAGTCAGAATAGAACCTATGGGGTCACACACACTAGAAGTATTGACCGATCCGATGGTTGAAATCGTGATTAGGAATCACAAGAAATCAATTTGATTGATAAGAAGTTGAAGAAGGAACAAAGGAAATTAATTGATTGGACTTGAAACAAGAGTCCTACTTCGGGTAGGATTCCTAGAGTCCTAATTGGATTAGGACTGGGAATCCTAGTTGGAGTAGGACTGGGATTCCTACTAGGAATAGGATTCCTACAATCCTAATGAGATTAGGAACTTTGAATTAAAATTGGATTCCTACTTGGAGTAGGATTCCTAGAAATCCTAATTGGATTAGGACTTCGGATTCAAATAGAGTCCTAATTGGATTAGGACTAAAATTAAATAAATCCTAATTGGATTAGGATTCCTTAAGTCTAAATTAATTAATAATCTAATGAATCAACATGACTCCTAATTGGATTAGGATTGAAGAGTTCAATTGAGTCATGATTCATCCAAGTCCTAATTGGATTAGGACTAGCATAGTTGAACCCAAAATTGGCTAATCCTAATTGGATTGGGATTAAACCATGAGAGAGGCACCTAATCCTCTTTGGAAGAGGATTAGGTTAACCAAGTAAGAGGGGCATCAGCCCCTCTCCACATGGCTAGGGCGACATGAAGAGAGGGGCCGGCGCCCCCTCTTTGGTAACTTGTCATGGAGCTCCTAAATGTTAGGAGCTCCAATCCCTTTAAGAAGAGGACTTGGGGCCGGCGCCCTAGGTATTGGGAATCCCTCTTCCTCCAAGCCGTGGCCACCCTCTCCCTCTCCTCCCTTGGTTCAGCCGCCATCTGCAAGGGGAAAAGAAGAGAAGGCGTCTCCCTCCTCTTGGTCTTCTTCCTTGGCTTCAGCGCGTGTGAAGAGAAGAAAGCTGCGAAGGGATTTGATCTTCTTCCTCTTCTTCATCCTTCTTATTCCTCCTCTCAAGTGCAATCAAGAGTTGATTGAAAGAGAGGACATCAGCCATCAAAGCTATCTCTGCAAGGGAGCTAGCACCCCGGTGAGATAGAGAGCTTGGATCGGATCCTGCTTCGTGTGGATACCCGTAGAGGCCGGACGTTTGAACGGCTTCAAGCGAACCCTCTTCCAAAAACCACGAATTCAGATTTGCGGTGATCATCTACCCGCGCAAGGTGAAGATTTGATCTTCCTATTAGTTTTAAAAGGTTTAATTCTTACCTAATTACGAAAGGTCTCGAAACAACGTTCATGCGATGAACGTCGAACCCGTGCATGCCGATTCCGCTGCCATCTGATTTAATTTTTGAAATATCAGCGGCATGGGCGGGTTCCCAACAGTGGTATCAGAGCCTAGGCTTCGTAGATTAAGGTAAGAATTAAATATCTAAAGGCATATTAGATCTGAAAATTAAATGATCATGCATGCTGAAAAATTCTGCATGCAGATTTTTCAGGGGTGCTGATTTTTACATGCTGATTTTTATGTGATAAAAAGATGATTCTAATTGCATTGTTAATGGGATTACAAAGTTTAGAATCATGATTAGCATGATCAGCGACCTATGTCATGATATAATCAGTTAAGTTTCAGATCTGAAAATTATAATTGTAGCATACGGTGATGGTCATAGGATTCAACCCCTTTTGGTATCAAATGTAATGACCTGCGATGTGATCTGCGATGTCATGTAATTTTTCAGATGCTTGCATGCATCTTGTTTGATATTTTGAGAGGCCTGCGTGCCTCCTAAAAGGAGATGTAATTTATTTTTATTTTTATTTTACATCTGGTTGTATTTCTGTGATGTGATGTACATCAACGATCAAGTTGAAGCAAAGGCATGAGATGAAAGGTGATCTAAGCGGTTGATGGCGATGGGATCAAGAGTTGATCAAGGATCGAATCAAGGAGGCTTGGAACCAATTCAAGAGTTGAAGACCACTTGATCGATTGATGTGCATGTGCTTGTAATACGACCTAATTAGAATCCATGATCATCACCTAGTTAAAGTTTAGCTTTAATTATTGCCGCGATTATAACTGCCTGCAATGCGCCGTTTGCATGTGATGTGAATGAGAGTCGGGTAGATAGGTCTACATGTGATGTAGCAAACCCAATTGAGACCTAAATCAAAACCTCCTCAATCAAGTCGAGAGTGAACCGACATGAGCAAGTCATATTAGATTAATTGATCTAATTGGTGTCTAGGAAAGCATGAAAGGTGGTTACTTAATTAGGACCTTACTCTCTGAGTAAGGGGAGCCTCCCACCTGCTTACCTGGCCAATTGTTCGATTACCTCTTATGAAAGGCTCAAGTTGCAAACACTAAGACCTGATTAACCAATATTAAGTCAATAGGTCTTCCACTGTAGTAGAGCTGCTAAGGCCTTTCTGATGTTGACTTGTCTCGGCTGGATACAGTGGTCAAGTTGCATTGGGGGGCTGGACCTCTCTATAGACATGAGATGTTGTAGGGTAAAGGTGGGGTTGGGCACCAATAACTGTTAGGTGAGGACCCAATGACGACTTTATTCCTACGGTTATACGGTGGGTCTGACTTAACTAAGAAATGAGACCAATAACTGTTAGGTGAGGTCTTCATGGCTTAGAGACCAAGTTGCACTGCAACATGCTTGAGAAGCATTGTACAAGAGTTGTACACTCATCCATCTATGTGTCACCAATAACTGTTAGGTGAGGTGGCATGTAAATTGGTGGGACCGCAGTACCCACTAGAAACCCTAGTCGTGTGGGATTTCCGTTTTCCTACCAGGGGAGTGTGAGGAATTCGAGAAAATAGTGGGAGTCACATTTGTTCTGAAAGACCTTAGGACAGATTAGGATCAAGTACAAAAGTCTAACTAGAATCTTTACTCTCTGCAGATACAATGTCGGCTTCAAACCCTTTGACCCGTATTCTTGAGACCAACCGACTGACCGGAACCAATTACAAGGACTGGCTTAGAAATCTCAAAATAGTTTTGGACTGTGAGAAGATAGGTTATATACTCGATTCAGATATCCCCACATTACCAGCACGTCCCACTGATGTTCAGCGTGAGATGCATAAAAAGTGGTTGGACGATGACATTAGAGTAAAATGCTATATGATGGCATCTATGTCTAATGAACTCCAATGCCAGCATGAAAATATAAAGACTGCTAGGGACATACTGGCACACCTACAAGAGTTGTATGGTGAGCAGAGTCGCACAGCTCGTTTTGAAGTGTCCAAGAGGCTTTTCAAAGCGAAAATGCGCGAAGGGCAGTCTGTTCATGATCACGGTCTGACCATGATCAAGGACCTAGAGGAGCTTGAGAAGCTCGGTATGGACATGCACAAGGAATTACAAGTGGATTTGATCCTACAGTCACTTCCTGATTCATTTGGTCAGTTTATAGTAAACTACCACATGAATAAGATTGAATGCACTAAGACTGAACTAATCAACATGTTGGTAACTGCTGAGGGAGCCTTGAAAGGTTCAAGGGGCAATGTCCTTGCTGCGGAGTTGACTTCTGGTTCCAAGAGAAAGTCTACTTGGAAGAAAAAGAAGCCTGCTAAGAAGCAGAAGAAAGACAAGAAGCAAAAGAAGGAAGTTCAAAAGAAAAAGGCTAACGACAAAGGAAAATGTTTCCACTGCAATGTCGAAGGCCACTGGAAGAGAAACTGTCCTTCATACCTCGAGAGCCTAAAGAACAAGAAAGGTGACATACCTTCAGAAGGTATAGACTTGCTCATAATTGAAACTAATCTAACGGTTTCTTCTACTTCTAGTTGGATTATAGATTCTGGTTCTAGTGCTCATTTGTGGACTACCATGCAGGGTCTAAAGGAAAGTAGAAGGCTGGCGGAAGGTGCGGTAACCCTTCGGGTTGGCAACGGGGCAAAAGTTGCTGCTGTGGCTGTGGGCACCTACCATCTGCGACTACCGTCTGGATTTAGTTTAATACTTAGAGACTGCTATTATGTACCTGTTGCTAGCAGAAATTTGATTTCTGTTTCATGTCTAGCACAGGAAGGTCATGTTTTTCATTTGACAAAGACTGCTGTTCTATTTATTTGAGAAATAAAATAGTCGCACGTGGTTTCATGATTGACAGTCTCTATCATTTACATATGGATGTATCTGTGAATGTTACCGAGCAAGATGTGAGTGCCAAAGGATCCAAAAGATCCAGAGATGAGATAAACCAAAGATATTTGTGGCACCTCAGGCTTGGCCATATTGGAGAGGACAGAATGAACAAAATGGATAAAGATGGGCTTTTAGGCTCATTGACTTCCGAGTCATATCCAGTTTGCGAGTCCTGTCTTCAAGGAAAGATGGCTAGACTGCCCTTTGTAGGACATGGGGAGAGGACCACCGAAATACTTACCCTAGTACATACAGATGTATGTGGCCCATTCGATGTGCTAGCCAGGGGACGTTATTCATACTTCATTACCTTTACCGATGATTATTCACGGTATGGGTATGTGTATCTTATGAGACACAAGTCTGAATCCTTTGAAAAGTTCAAAGAGTTCAAGAATGAAGTAGAAAAACAAACTGGAAAACCTCTTAAGGCCCTTCGATCAGATCGAGGTGGAGAATACCTTAGTGGGGAATTCCGGGACTATCTCAAAGAAAACGGCATAGTCTCACAATGGACACCTCCGGGTACACCTCAACTCAACGGGGTGTCAGAGAGGAGAAATCGGACCCTATTGGATATGGTCAGGTCCATGATGAGCTTCACTGATTTACCTATGTTCCTTTGGGGAGATGCCTTACTCACAGCGATTTATTTATTGAATAGAGTTCCCTCTAAATCCGTTCCTACCACACCGTATGAGATATGGCATGGTAAGAAACCAAGTCTGGGTCATCTCAAGATTTGGGGATGTCCGGCCCACGTCAAACGACTACAGGCGAACAAGTTAGAGGCTAGGACCATAAGTGCTCGTTTTATAGGATATCCTAAAGAGTCATTAGGATACAATTTTTACGTCTCAGAGGATCACAATGTGTTTGTGAGCCGTCATGCCATCTTCTTGGAAAATCAGTTTATCCTTGATAGAGGCAGTGGGAGGAAAATTGAGCTTGAAGAGAAAGTCTCTGAAAAGCAACGAGTCATGGATCCTATAGAACCTATTCATAAGGAGCCAGTACACGATGTCCCTCAACCACCTCGTAGATCTAGTAGGGTCTCCCATCCTCCCGATAGATACTTAGGTATACTAGAAGAGGATACAGAGGAAATGTTCCTAGTGGGGGATAGGGATCACATACAGGATCCCAAAACCTACAACGAGGCGATATCTGATATCGATTCCGAGAAATGGCTGGAAGCTATGAAGTCAGAGATAGACTCCATGCATTCCAACCAAGTCTGGACCTTAGTAGACCCACCAGAAGGTATTGTACCTATTGGATGCAAATGGATCTACAAAAGGAAGATAGGTTCGGATGGAGAGGTAGAGACCTATAAGGCAAGGCTTGTGGCGAAAGGGTATAGTCAGCGCGAAGGCATTGACTATCAGGAGACCTTTTCACCTGTAGCCATGCTAAAATCTATCCGAACATTGCTTGCCATTGCAGCATTTCATGATTATGAAATCTGGCAGATGAATGTGAAAACTGCTTTCCTGAATGGATATCTTGATGAAGATATCTATATGGAACAGCCTTTGGGTTTCACTTCCAGTGATAGAGATCACAAGGTCTGCAAGCTGCAAAGGTCCATCTATGGACTAAAGCAAACATCTCGGAGTTGGAACACTCGTTTCGATGACGCAATCAAAACGTTTGATTTCATCAAAAACGAAGAGGAACCGTGTGTTTACAAAAAGGTTAGTGGGAGTGCTGTCATTTTTCTCGTACTGTACGTAGATGACATTCTCCTGATTGGGAATGATATTCCCATGCTAACCTCGGTCAAGGTCTGGTTGTCAAAAGAATTCTCCATGAAAGACCTTGGGGAAGCATCCTATATTTTGGGAATAAAGGTCTATAGAGATAGATCTAAAAGGATGCTTGGCCTGTCACAGAAAATATACATAGAGGAGGTGCTGAAGAGGTTCAGCATGGAAAACTCCAAGAGGGGTCTTTTACCCCTAAGACATGGAATTCATCTCTCCAAGAAGATGTGCCCCAACATATCTGAAGAGATTCAACGCATGAGCAAGATTCCCTATGCATCGGCAATAGGAAGCCTCATGTATGCCATGCTGTGTACACGACCTGATATAGCTCTTACTGTGAGTGTCACAAGCAGATATCAGTCGGATCCAGGCAAGAAGCACTGGATAGCTGTGAAGAACAGTCTTAAGTACTTGAGAAGAACTAAGGACATGTTCTTGGTCTTTGGAAGAAGATCAGAGTTGA
Source organism: Phoenix dactylifera (assembly GCF_009389715.1). Lineage (NCBI taxonomy): Eukaryota > Viridiplantae > Streptophyta > Magnoliopsida > Arecales > Arecaceae > Phoenix > Phoenix dactylifera. The sequence goes on along the minus strand of NW_024068029.1, from coordinate 138,278 downwards.
AGGTAGAAGGATGCACACATATTGATGATAGAAAGTCTACATCAGAATATGTGCAATTGTGGTTCAGTAAATTGGAAGAGTTCCAAACAACCGATCATTATAGATTCTACCTTAGAAGCTGAATGTTAAGCCGTATCTAAGGGTGCAGTGGAAACCTTCTGATTAAAAGTTAATTGCAGAGTTAGGTGTAATGTCATTAGATGCCATAACACTTTACTGCGATAACATTGGCACCATAGCACTAGCTATGGAGCCATGGTCTCATCAGAAGTCCAAGCACATAAAGCGGCACTTTCATTTCATACGCGACTATGATGTAGAGGTGCAGAGAGTAGACTCCGCGGATAACGTGGCAGACCCGTTCACTAAGCAGCTAAGTCAGCAAAAGACTGAAGCCCACCTTGAGAAGATGGGACTTAGATATATGACTGATTGGCTTTAGTGCAAGTGGGAGATTGTTAGATGTATGCCCTAGAAGCCAATCTGGCTGACACATTGTTATTTCTAGGGACATAATTTTGTACTTGACTATTTATTATTGAATAAATAAAAGGCATCTTTTCATTCATATTGTTTATGTGTCTATGAATCGTCCAAGAAATTAATAAGATGATGATACATATTCTCAAGAGTTGAGAATTTGAGCCATGTATCATTGGTGATTAATTTCTAAATGTTCCTGATCAATGGATCATCACGAGGACGGTGATCGATCCGATCAGTGCACAGATCACTTTCCTTCTGGATGGACGAGACTTGAGTCCACAGTGTAGGGACACTGAAGTGATAGTGCAGGTGCTTGTTAGAGAACAAGGGTACTGAGCGTGACCAAGACAAGAAGTCACTTGGATGTCTATCCACTCGTCAGTGACTTGCTTGATGTTGCAGTAGTGTGACTGGTCCTTTGACCTGCGGTGCTTCGGCTACTCACAGTGAGGTTATTGTAGTTTGACTGCACACATACATGGTCTCTAGCCATATGGGTCCATGCAGTGTAGATTGGCTGCAGTAGGTTCACTGTAGGAGTAGGGTATGCACCTATAAGGAATCTATCGACCTTGATAGAAGAGGAGTGATCCTATGTGATTTGTTAGACTGAGTTCTAAGACCTTGGCCAGGGCAGTAATAATAAAGTGGAAAAAGAGTTTTCCACTATCGAACTCGAGTCGAATAAATCTTGACATATGACAGACGATGGGGTTTGACGAGTTGTCCATGACCTCCGTCCTGTAGGGATCCACGATAGTAGGACTGTATCACACGTTAACTGCACCTAGAGGTTCATCATTCCATTCTGCTGGGTAGCCACTACATGCTGCTAGGTGTCACTGGTGGATGGTGGGACTCATAGGGATTATCTTGATGATCGATAAACCCTAATGAGTTGAGTTGGAATCGTTCCAACCCATTGAAAGGAGTTTTCAATGATATTGAGATAGAGATCACAATATGTCTCACTACCAGTCAGAATAGAACCTATGGGGTCACACACACTAGAAGTATTGACCGATCCGATGGTTGAAATCGTGATTAGGAATCACAAGAAATCAATTTGATTGATAAGAAGTTGAAGAAGGAACAAAGGAAATTAATTGATTGGACTTGAAACAAGAGTCCTACTTCGGGTAGGATTCCTAGAGTCCTAATTGGATTAGGACTGGGAATCCTAGTTGGAGTAGGACTGGGATTCCTACTAGGAATAGGATTCCTACAATCCTAATGAGATTAGGAACTTTGAATTAAAATTGGATTCCTACTTGGAGTAGGATTCCTAGAAATCCTAATTGGATTAGGACTTCGGATTCAAATAGAGTCCTAATTGGATTAGGACTAAAATTAAATAAATCCTAATTGGATTAGGATTCCTTAAGTCTAAATTAATTAATAATCTAATGAATCAACATGACTCCTAATTGGATTAGGATTGAAGAGTTCAATTGAGTCATGATTCATCCAAGTCCTAATTGGATTAGGACTAGCATAGTTGAACCCAAAATTGGCTAATCCTAATTGGATTGGGATTAAACCATGAGAGAGGCACCTAATCCTCTTTGGAAGAGGATTAGGTTAACCAAGTAAGAGGGGCATCAGCCCCTCTCCACATGGCTAGGGCGACATGAAGAGAGGGGCCGGCGCCCCCTCTTTGGTAACTTGTCATGGAGCTCCTAAATGTTAGGAGCTCCAATCCCTTTAAGAAGAGGACTTGGGGCCGGCGCCCTAGGTATTGGGAATCCCTCTTCCTCCAAGCCGTGGCCACCCTCTCCCTCTCCTCCCTTGGTTCAGCCGCCATCTGCAAGGGGAAAAGAAGAGAAGGCGTCTCCCTCCTCTTGGTCTTCTTCCTTGGCTTCAGCGCGTGTGAAGAGAAGAAAGCTGCGAAGGGATTTGATCTTCTTCCTCTTCTTCATCCTTCTTATTCCTCCTCTCAAGTGCAATCAAGAGTTGATTGAAAGAGAGGACATCAGCCATCAAAGCTATCTCTGCAAGGGAGCTAGCACCCCGGTGAGATAGAGAGCTTGGATCGGATCCTGCTTCGTGTGGATACCCGTAGAGGCCGGACGTTTGAACGGCTTCAAGCGAACCCTCTTCCAAAAACCACGAATTCAGATTTGCGGTGATCATCTACCCGCGCAAGGTGAAGATTTGATCTTCCTATTAGTTTTAAAAGGTTTAATTCTTACCTAATTACGAAAGGTCTCGAAACAATGTTCATGCGATGAACGTCGAACCCGTGCATGCCGATTCCGCTGCCATCTGATTTAATTTTTGAAATATCAGTGGCATGGGCGGGTTCCCAACAGCCGGAGGATACGTGATGGGAAGATAAGGATGAACTGAGATAGAAGGAGGGCTGAGATCCATGTTTGGGAGTTTGAGGATTCTGCCGATGGCTAAATGCGGCTGGGAGAAAATATGGGAAGGCGTTGGTCGAACGGCTGGAAGTGTGAACAGAGGAGTTTGTTCGTGAACGTGGAGATCTCGGCTAAGAGATGGAATACAATCAATGAACCGAGAGGATCTCGGCTGGGATGAGCTAGATCTTATCGCGGAAGAAGAAGAGAATCCTCGATGCTGGGGATTCGGATGGAAGAGGCGCTGAGACGTTGAGGATTTCATGGGATCAAGCCGGAAGAGAAGGATGATGAAGTTAATCCAAATGCTGGGAAGAATGCTGCGGCTGGGATCTAGCAGAAGAATATGAGGCTGGGTGGTTGTTCGGCAGGGGATGGTGTGGATGAAGCTCACAAGGATAGAGCTGATCTGTGGGATATTGGAATTCTGCTGGGATTTAAAGCTTATCTGGAAGCTGATCTTGCGGAAGGGAGCTTGGACTCGGTTGTATCTTGGATGATGGAATTAATTCCGATGGGATGAGGATGCATGGGATTCGGTCCATATTTGATTCTAGATGTATGTCCTGAATGCAGGGGAGCTGGGAAGGACACTTACGTGGATGGTGTGCAATGAGAAAGATCTTGGCTGTGCTTACGGCTAGGAAGGCACGGGAGGTTGGCTGGGATGTTTCATGCACATGTGAAAAAAAAGAATTTGTTTTCTTGGGTGAATGCATGAACAGATTGAATGCGAATGGCTAAGATGTGATGCAGGGGAATTGGGATGAATGACTGAATCAAATTATGAGAGGATCTAATTTGCAGGGTGCGTGCGACTTGGGTTCAGAAATTAATGAATTTGACTTGACCTGCATACATTAGATTCAATCAATAAAAATAATCAAACTTGAATTATTTCTAATTAAAATGCAATGATGAAGGGGAATGAATTTTCTTATGTTTAAATTTAAAATATATGCGTAAAAATAATGATAAGTGCTATGAGTAAGATATTAATTCATGCATTATTTAGCACTTATCACCTCACGCCACCTCGCCACTCGCTAGCTTGGACTCCACAGCGGCCACCTCCCGATTCGGAGGTGGTGGTGGCAGCTCCGACGGTCCGACTGCCCCTTTGACTCGCCTATGGCGTGCGTGTGCCGGTACCCTCGTTACCGTTCCTCTTGTCGGGGAGAAGGTCTTCTACTTCCCTCAAGGTCACATGGAGCAAGTGTTCCAGTCTTCCCATCCCTCCAAATTGATTTTACTCCAGTTAGCACTCATAACCTTTTGGGGGATTTTTAAGCTATGAGTTAGAAGATATTGTTAGAAGTATGCCCTAGAAGCCAATTTGGCTGACGCATTATTTTATTCTGGAACATAAATTTGTATTTGACCTAATTATGAATTTATTAAGTTGGGCATTCTTTTCATTCATCTTCTTATGTGTCCATGAATCATCCAAGAAATTAATAAGATGATGACGCATATTCTCAAGAGTTGAGAATTTGAGGCATGTGTCATTGGTGATTAATTCCTGAATTGCTCCTGATCGATGGATCATCATGAGGACGGTGATCGATCCGCTGAGATTAGTGCACGTATGACTTTCTTTAATGGACGAGTCTTGAGTCCACAGTGTGGGGACACTAGAGTGATTGTGCAAGTGCTTGTTAGAGAATAAGGGTACTGAGCGTGACCAAAGCAAGTAGTCATTTGGATGTCTATTCACTCGTCAGTGACTTACTTGATGCTGCAGTTGTATGACTGGTCCTTTGACCTGCGATGCCTCAGCTATTCATGGTGAGGTTGTTGTAGTTTAACGAGCACATAAACATGGGCCCTAGCCATTTGGGTTCTTGTGGTGCAGATTAGCTACAGTAGGTTCACTGTAGAAGTAGGGGTGCATCTAGAATCTATCGACCTTGATAGATTAGGAGAGATCCTATGTGATTTATGAGACTGAGTTCATAAATCCTTGGCCGGGGTAGTATGTACACTGGAAAAGGAGTTTTCCACTCTCGAACTCAAGTCGAATAAATTTGACATATGACAGACGATGGAGTTTGACGAGTTATCCATGACCTCCGTCCTGGAGGGATCCACGATAGAAGGACTGTATCATACTATAACTGCACCTAGAGGTTCATCTATTCCATTATGCTGGGTTGCCACTACATGCTGCTAGGTGTCACTGGTGGATTGTGAGACTCAGAGGCATTCACTTGATAATCAGTGAACCCGAATGAGAAGAGTGGGAATTGTTCCAACCCATTGATAGGCGTTTCAATGATATTGGGATAGGGATCATAAAATATCTCACTACTAGACAGAATAGAACCTATGGGGTCACACACATTACAGGTATTGACCGATCCGATGGTTGAATTGTGATTTGCAATCACAAATAATTTATAATTATCAATTTGATTGATAATTGTTTTAACACACTAAGAGTTAGTGAGTAGAAGAAGGAATAATTGCAATTGGACTGCAATTTAATTAAATCAATTGGACTTAATTAATTGGGTTTGATCTTATTTAATAAGAGTCCTACTTGCAGTAGGACTTCTAGAGTCCTAATTAGATTTGGACTTCAAATTAAATTAGAGTCCTACTTGGAGTAGGATTCCTAAAGTCCTAATTGAATTAGGACTAAAATTATATGAGTCCTAATTCGTTTAGGATTCCTAAAGTCCTAATTAATTTTGATCTAATAAATTAAGGTGATTCCTAATTGGATTAGGATTGAAGAGTTCAATTGAGTTATGATTAAATTGGGTCCTAATTAGATTAGGACTCTAAAAGTCATAATTGATTTAATCTTATGGATAAACATGAGGAAATTAAGAGGGCTGAAAGCGGAGCCCACGCACGTCATGAGATGAGGCTTGGGCGTGGGGCATGAGAGGATAAGAGGGAGGGGCATACCCTCTCTCTTCCCACGTAATAGCCAAGGAGATAGATGTGAGCTCCTAATTTGTAGGAGCTCATGCCTAGGGTTCAAAAAAGGGGAGCTTGTGGCCCCCTCCTCTTATCAAATAAAATATACGGCATCCCCCTCTCCCAGGAAGAATCAAGCGGCAAACAAACATAAAAAAAGGGAATAAGGGGTGGACCCCGCAAAGGAATTAAAAGGCTGTTTTTGATGCTGTGAGATCCCTCTTCTCTTCCTTTTTTTTGTGCCGTGAGAGTGCCTCCTCCCCTCTTGTTTATGTGCCATGGGAAAGCCTCCTTCCTCTTGGGTTTTCAGCCGTGAGCATCAAAGAAAAATAGGGTGGCGTGTGGCTTTCTCTCTTCACCCTTCTTCCATCCACAAGAATAAAAGAAAAGGAGGCAGCAAGATGGGATCTTCTTCCTCCTTTTCAAGTCCTTCTTCTTTCTCTTGAGATCTATCAAAGAGTTGATAAATCAAGAGAGGATTTCAGCCATCAAAATATATCTGTGCAAGGGAGCTAGCACCCCAGGGAGATTAGAGAGTTTGGATTGGTTATCTGCCTCGTGTGGATACCCGTAGAGGTCGGACGCATGTGCGGCTTCAAGCGAACCTTCCAACAAATACCACGATCATCAGATTTGCGGTGATCATCTACCCGCACAAGGTGAAGATCTGATCTTCCTAATTATATGAAAAGGTTTTAATCCTAATCTATCTACGAACGACGGGTTTTTTTTTTTGAAATATGTTCATGCGATGAATGGGATCTCGCGTATGCCTTCCGCTGCGATTAGAAAAATTTTTTATTTTTTCTGCGGCATGGGCAGATCCCAACAATGGTATAAGAGCCAAGTTTTGTAGATTAAGATTAGGATTAAAAGATTAAGGCATAATAGATCTGAAAATTTAAAAATTATGTTTGCTGAATTTTTTTGCATGCAGAATTTTCAGCTTGCTAATTTTTTTGCATGCTGATTTTCTCTGCTTGGATTAATGATTCTAATATTTTGATAATATGATTACAAATTTTTAGAATCATAACTTGCATGATCAGCAACTCATAAGATGGCATAATCAATTAAATATTCAGATCTGTAAATTATATTTAATGCATGTGATGCGTATGGTGATGATCATGGATGTACCCTTATACATGTGATGAAATGTTCTGCAATGTTTTGTGATGTTATGTGATGACATGTAATTCAAATTTTTAGATGCCTATGTGCATCTTAAATTGATGTATTAGAGACCTGCGTGTCTCATGAAAAAGGGTTGTAATTATTCTTTTATTTTTAAAGTTTATCTGGGATGTAATCTATGATGTGTTTGCACGTCAATGGTTGATCGATGCATGCCTCTACAAGCACACTTTGCGCGGATCAAGATCAAGGGTTGATTGAAGATGGATCAAGGAGTTGATCGCAATTGGACCTAGGGTGCTCAAGATCGAGTCAAGAGTTGAAGACGATCTAACCAATTGACGTGCATGTACTTGTACTATGACCCCATCCTGGATCCATGATCATCACCAGTTTAATTTTTGTTATTATGCCTGGATGTTTATGTTTATGTTTATGCATAGCGGGTAGATAATTATTTGCATGAGATGTAGATAATTAAATGAAAGAGACCTAAATTAAATCTTCTCGAAAAATATTAAGTCCATAGGTCTTCCACCATAGTAGAGCTGTTAAGGTCTTTCCGGTGTTGATTTGTCTCGGCTGGATACAGTGGGCAAGTTGCATCGGGGGACTGGACCTCTCTATTAGGCATGAGATGTTGTAGGGGTAAAGATGGGGTTGGGCCCAATAACTGTTAGATGAGGGACCCAATGACGGCTTTGCTTTTGCGGTTATACGGTGGGTCCGACTTAACTAAGGAATGGGGACAATAACTGTTAGGTGAGGTCTTCATTACTTAGAGACCGGATAGCACTACAACTTGCTTGAGAAGCATTGTACAAGAGTTATACACTCATCGTTTATGTGTCACCAATAACTGTTAGGTGAGGTGGCATGTAAATTGGTAGGACCGTAGCACCCCACTTGAAATCTAGAGTCGCAGGTTTCCGTTTCTCTACCAGAGGAGTGTAAGAGATTCGAGAAAATAGTGGAAGGTGTTTGTTTTAAAAAGGCCCTAAAATAAATAGAGTTCAAGTACAAAATTCTAACTAGAATCTTTATTCTCTGAGGATTATAAAGTCAGCTTCTAGACTCTTAACTCATATCCTATAGAACAACCGTTTGACCAAACCTAATTATAAAGACTGGCTCAGCAAATTTCAAAATAGTTTTGAATTATAAGAAATTAGGGTATGTGCTAGACCATGGAATCCCCGTGTTACCAATCCGTCCGATCACTGGTCAGCGTAAGACGCATGCTAAGTAGACGAACAATGACAATAAAGTTAGGTACTGCACATTGGCATCCATGTCCAATGAATTACAATGCCAGCATGAGAACATGAAGACTGCCAGGGACATATTAAATCACCTGCAAGAGTTGTATGGTGATCAGAGTCACGCAGCATGGTTTGAAGTGTCCAAGAGGTTCTTCAAGGCCAAGATGCATGATGGGCAGTCTATCCAGGATCATGGTTTGACCATGATATAGGACTTAGAGAAGCTTGAGAAGCTCGGCATGACCATGCACAAAGAAATTGCAAACGGATTTGATCCCGCAATCCCTTCCAGATTCATATGAACAGTTTATAGTAGACTACCATATGAACAAGATTGTATGCACCAAAAATAGAATTGTTAAATAAATTGGTAACTACCTTAGGAACCTTGAAGAGTTCAAGGGGCATCGTTCTCGCTGTCGAGTTGGTTTCTACTTTCAAGAGAGAGTCTACCTGGAAGAAGAAGAAGCCTGCAAAGAAGCAGAAGATCGAGAAAACACCAAGCAAGGAAGTTCCAAGAAAAAAGCCAATTGCAAGAAAAAGTTTTTCCATTACATCATTGGAAGAGGAACTGTCCTACATGCATAGGAAGCATAAAGAGCAAGAACAGTGATAGACCTTCAGAAGGTATGTCAGATATGCTCAGGATACTTAGGGACTGTTACCTGCTGCTAGCAGAAATTTGATTTCTATATTTTGTTTAGCATAGGAAGTTTTTTTTTTTTATAAGACTACTGTTCTATTTGTTTGAGAAAAAAATTGGATGCATGTGGTTTTATGATTGACAGTCTCTATCACTTACATTTGGATGTACCTGTCAATGTATCTGAGCAAACAGTGAGTGCCATAGGATCCAAAAGATCTAGAGATGAGATAAACTAAAGTATTTGTGGCACCTTAGACTTCACCATATAGGAGAAGATAGAATAAACAAATTGGAGAAACATGAGCTTTTGAGCTCATTGACTTTCGAGTCATATCCGATTTGTGAATCCTGCCTTCAAGGAAAGATGGCCAAATTACCCTTTGTAGGACATGGGAGAGGTCCACTGCGATACTTACCCTAGTACACACTTATGTGTGTAGCCCATTCGATGTGCAGGTTAGGGGTTGTAATTTTTTACTTCATTTACCGATGATTAATCACGGTATGGATATGTGTATGAGACACAAATCTGAAACTTTTGAAAGGTTCAAAGAGTTCAGATATGAAGTAGAAAAATAAATAGAAAAACTCATTAAGGTTTTTCGATCAGATCGAGGAGGGAAATACCTTAGTAGAGAATTCCGGGATTATCTCAAGAAGAATGGTATAGTTTCATACACCTCAGCTCAACAGAGTTTCAGAGAGGAGGAATCAGACCCTATTGGATATGGTCAGGTCCATGATGAGCTTCACTGATCAACCCTTGTTTCTTTAGAGAGATGCCCTATTTTCAGCTATTTATATATTGAATAGTGTTCCCTCTAAGTCTGTTCCTACCACACTATATGAGATATGATATGGTAAGAAGCCGAGTCTTGGTTATCTCAAGATTTGGGGATGTCCGACCCACGTCAAACGACAACAGACGAACAAGTTAGAGGATAGGATAATTAATGCTCGTTTTATTGGATATCCTAAAAGAGTTATTAGGATACGATTTTTTCATCCCAAAGGATCACAAAGTGTTTGTGAGCAGACATGCTATATTCATGAAAATAGTTTATCCTTGATAGAGGCAGTGGGAGGAAAAATGAGCTCTAAGAAAAAGTCTCTGAAGAGCAACGAGCCATTGTGCCTATAGAACCTATTCATATTAAGCTAGTACATATAGTACCTTCTCCACCTCATAAATCTAGTAGGATCTCCCGTCCGCCTGAAAGGTACTTAGGTATGCTTACAGAGGATGTAGAGGAAGTGTTCCTCATGAGAGATAGAGATCAAGGTAAGGATCCCAATACCTACAACGAGGTGATGTTAGACATCGATTTCGAGAGATGGCTGGAAGCCATGAAGTAAGAGATGGACTCCATGCATTCCAACCAAGTCTGGACTTTAGTAGATCCACCAGAAGGTATAGTACCTATTGAGTGTAAATGGATCTACAAGAAAATATTAAGTTCGGATGGCTAGGTAGAGACCTATAAGGCAAGGTTAGTGGCGAAAGATTATAGTCAGTACGAAGGTACTGATTATAAGGATACTTTTCCACCTGTAGCATTGCTGAAGTCTATTCGAATATTGCTTGTTGTTGCAGCATATCATGATGCTGTGATGGTGATCACAAGGTTTGTATGCTGCAAAGGTCCATCTATGGACAAAAGCAAGTATCTCGGAGTTGGAACACTCGTTTCAACGATATAATCAAATCGTTTGATTTCATCAAGAACGAAGAGGAACCATATGTTTTTAAGAAAGTTAGTGGGAGTGCTATTGCATTCTTCGTATTGTACGTGGATGATATCATTCAAATTGGGAATGATATTTCCATACTAACTTAGGTCAAGGTTTGGTTGTGTAAGGAATTCTCCATGATAGACTTTGAAAAAGCATCCTATATTTTGAATTAAAGTCTATAGAGATAGATCTAAGAGGATGCTTGTCTTGTCACAGAATATGTACATAGAGGGAGTGCTAAAGAGGTTCGGCATGGAAACCTCTAAAAGGGGATTATTACCCCTTAGGCATGGGATAAATCTCTCCAAGAAGATGTGCCCCAACACATCTGAAGAGATTCAACAGATAAGCAAGATCCCTTGTGCTTTGGCTATAGGGAGCCTCATGTATGCCATGCTACGTACGCGACCTGATATAGCACATGTTGTGAGTGTCACGAGTATAGATCAGTCAAATCCAGGCAAGGAGCACTGGATAGCTGTGAAGAACAGTCTTAGGTACTTGAGAAGAACTAAGGACATATTCTTGGTCTTTAGGAGAAGATCAGAGTTAAAGGTGGAAGGATACACATATATTGATGCTAGAAAGTCTACATCAGAATATGTGCAATGATGGTTCAGTAAATTGAAAAAGTTCTAAACAACCGACCATTATAGATTCTACCTTGGAAGCTGAATGTATCGCCGCCTCTAAGGGTGTAGTGGAAACCTTCTGGTTCAAGATGTTTATTGCAAAGTTAGGTGTGATGTCATTAGATGCCATAACACTCTACTGCGATAACAATGACACCATAGCACTAGCTAAGGAGCCAAGGTCTCACCAGAAGTCTAAGCACATAGAGCGAAGGTTTAACCTAATAAGCGACTACCTCGAAAAGAAATAAGTAAAGGATCAGAGAGTAGACTCCACAGAAAATGTGGTGGACCCATTCACTAAGCAGATAAGTCAACAGAAAACTGAAGCATATCTTGAGAAGATGGGGCTTAGGTTTATGGCTGATTGGCTTTAGTGCAAGTAGGAGATTGTTAGAAGTATGCCCTAGAAGCCAATTTGGCTAACGCATTATTTTATTCTAGGACATAAATTTGTACTTGACCTAATTATGAATTTATTAAGTTGGGCATTCTTTTCATCATCTTCTTATGTGTCCATGAATCGTCGAAGGAATTAATAAGATGATGACGCATATTCTCAAGAGTTGAGAATTTGAGGTATGTGTCATTGGTGATTAATTCCTGAATTGCTCTTGATCGATGGATCATCACGAGGACGGTGATCGATCCGCTGAGATTAGTGCACATATGACGTTCTTTGATGGACGAGTCTTGAGTCCACAGTGTGGGAACACTAGAGTGATTGTGCAAGTGCTTGTTAGAGAACAAGGGTACTGAGCGTGACCAAAGCAAGTAGTCATTTGGATGTCTATCCACTCGTCAGTGACTTACTTGATGCTGCAGTTGTATGACTGGTCCTTTGACCTGCGATGCCTCAGCTATTCATGGTGAGGTTGCTGTAGTTTAACGAGCACATAAACATGGGCCCTAGCCATTTGGGTTCTTGTGGTGCAGATTGGCTACAGTAGGTTCACTGTAGGAGTAGGGGTGCATCTAGATGGAATCTATCGACCTTGATAGATTAGGAGAGATCCTATATGATTTATGAGACTGAGTTCATAAATCCTCGGCCGGGGTAGTATGTCAGTGGAAAAGAAGTTTTCCACTCTCGAACTCAAGTCGAATAAATTTGACATATGACAAACGATGGGGTTTGACGAGTTATCCATGACCTCCGTCCTGCAGGAATCCACGATAGAAGGGCTGTATCGTACTATAACTGCACCTAGAGGTTCATCTATTCCATTCTGCTGGGTTGCCACTACATGCTGCTAGGTGTCACTGGTGGATTGTGAGACTCAGAGGCATTCACTTGATAATCAGTGAACCCGAATAAGAAGAGTGGAATTGTTCCAACCCATTGAAAGGAGTTTCAATGATATTGTGATAGGGATCACAAAATATCTCACTACCAGACAGAATAGAACCTATGGGGTCACACACATTACAGGTATTGACCGATCCGATGGTTGAATTGTGATTTGCAATCACAAATAATTTATAATTATCAATTTGATTGATAATTGTTTTAACACACTAAGAGTTAGTGAGTAGAAGAAGGAATAATTGTAATTGGACTGCAATTTAATTAAATCAATTGGACTTAATCAATTGGGTTTGATCTTATTCAATAAGAGTCCTACTTGCAGTAGGACTTCAAGAGTCCTAATTAGATTTGGACTTCAAATTAAATTAGAGTCCTACTTGGAGTAGGATTCCTAAAGTCCTAATTGAATTAGGACTAAAATTATATGAGTCCTAATTAGTTTAGGATTCATAAAGTCCTAATTAATTTTGATCTAATAAATTAAGGTGACTCCTAATTGGATTTGGATTGAAGAGTTCAATTGAGTCATGATTCAATTGGGTCCTAATTAGATTAGGACTCTAAGAGTCATAATTGATTTAATCTTATGGATAAACATGAGGAAATTAAGAGGGCTGAAAGCGAAGCCCACGCTCCTCATGAGATGAGGCTTGGGCATGGGGCATGAGAGGTTAAGAGGGAGGGGCATACCCTCTCTCTTCCCACGTAATAGCCAAGGAGATAGATGTGAGCTCCTAATTTGTAGGAGCTCACGCCTAGGGTTCAAAAAAGGGGAGCTTGTGGCCCCCTCCTCTTATCAAATAAAATATACGGCATCCCCCTCTCCCAGGAAGAATCAAGCGGCAAACAGACATAAAAAATGGGAATAAGGGGCGGACCCCGCAAAGAAATTAAAAGGCTGTTTTTGATGCCGTGAGATCCCTCTTCTCTTCCTTTTTTTTGTGCCGTCAGAGTGCCTCCTCCCCTCTTGTTTTTGTGCCATGGGAAAGCCTCCTTCCTCTTGGGTTTTCAGTCGTGAGCATCAAAGAAAAATAGGGTGGCGTGTGGCTTTCTCTCTTCACCCTTCTTCCATCCACAAGAATAAAAGAAAAGGAGGCAGCAAGATGGGATCTTCTTTCTCCCTTTCAAGTCCTTCTTCTTTCTCTTGAGATCTATCAAAGAGTTGATAAATCAAGAGAGGATTTCAGCCATCAAAACATATCTCTGCAAGGGAGCTAGCACCCCAGGAAGATTAGAGAGTTTGGATTGGTTATCTGCCTCGTGTGGATACCCGTAGAGGCTGGACGCGTGTGCGGCTTCAAGCGAACCTTCCAACAAATACCATGATCATCAGATTTGCGGTGATCATCTACCTGCACAAGGTGAAGATCTGATCTTCCTAATTATATGAAAAGGTTTTAATCCTAATATATCTATGAACGACGGGTTTTTTTTTTGAAATATGTTCATGCGATGAACGGGATCTCGCGCATGCCTTCCGTTGCGATCAGAAAATTTTTTTATTTTTTCTGCGACATGGGCAGATCCCAACAGATATGTTCCCATGTTTGGCTATCACTCTGCTTTGGGTTTTGCTCCTCTTCAGGTTGAGGCTTACACAAATCAAGAGGCCAACTGGCAAATGCCAATCTACGGTTTGCCTTACAAAATACTTTGCCGAGTTGTAAATGTCTTGTTAAAGGTCTTTCACTTTTGATCGATGCGTTCGCTAGTTTCCTATTCTTTCATTATTATAAGATTCAATCTTCAGTTGTGGGTGGCATGGTTTTTCTATCCATTGTATTGGTTTTAGTTATTTTTCTTCTCTGGTGTATTTTGTTTTCAAACATAATTCTGCAGGCAGAACGAGACATCAATGAAGTCTTTGCATTTGCGACGCTACTTCCAGAACACAAGGTTGGATGCTAATCTGTGCTTTGGATTGGGTATTTTATTCTAATATTTGATTTTTGTATTTTTTTTTGTAGGACATGACCCAGCAACCCCTAGTTCAAGAGCTTGTGGCAAAGGATTTGCATGGTGTAGAATGGAGCTTTCGCCATATCTTTCATGGTAAGTACACCAACACTTTTGTACTGAAAAGCAATTTCATGGTTAACATTTATGTTAATATCAACATATGCATAACCTTAAAATTATGGCAGTAGGACTTGGGGAAGGGGGGGACATATGTGCCATATTTTCCTCTATCTACATCTATAAGGCTGCTTGTTGATCTATAAGACTACTTCCGTGGTTAAAACTTTGGCAGGATTGGTGGTTTTGAGTTTCCAAGGGTTTAGGGCTTTGGTCTGGTACCATCTATGTTTCTCCTTATTTCTCTGTCTTTCCCTATATGGAAAGCTTAAATGTTGGGATTTTGACTTGAAAAAATTTATCTTTTTCCGCTTCTTTAAAAAATTTTGTTCATATTTCTTTCATGATTCTTTCTTCTTTTTTTACATTTTTCTTTATCATTTAAGCTATGATCTTTGGCTTCTTTGGGTTCTCTGATCTCTTGAAAAACTATATCTGAGTTTTTTTGACTTTGATTCCGTCCAACCGTACATAAAGTATAGTGCACTTATTAAAAAGAATTATTCTTAAAAAAAAGGCCTCTCTCAGTGAGTTCGCCTTAGACCCCCAAATGCATTGGGCCGCCCCTGCTTGGATAGATGATAGCATATGGTCTGCGGAGGAAATGATTGAAACTGTGATGTTGTTCTGTGTGCATTCAAGCTTGTTTTGTGAAAGAGTAGATGCCCTACAAGCCAATCGCAATATGTATTGTGAAGGATTTTCTTTTAATTTTTCAAATCATGTACATGACATTTAATATAAATAAAAGCATTGTGTTTCATCATATGCTGTTGATTATATTTGTGATGAACCCCTTAGATTAAGGCAATGATTTTGAGGCTATGATGAGATCATACTAGTGAGACCTAGTATGCTCTAATCTTAAATATTTCCAGTCATTGGTATATTGAGTCGGGGATCAATATTTACCGGAAAGACTGGCATATCTTATGTATGCTCGATGCAGAGGGTGATTGATCTTACAATCACTTGTGTGGAGACACTAATACAAAGATGTGGGTGCTCATTAGAGAAATGAGTTCACTGAATTGACCTACAAAAAAAAATCTTATGAAGTCTTACTTACATGTCAAAAGATGACTCTCTTAGTGGGTGTTGTGCAACTGATCCTTTGACCTGAGATCACCATAGTATCTTGTGCACATAAATCCATATTTTGGTTTCCACTCATTCAAGACAATAAGTTATGTACGAGGTCTTCTGGATATGGTGGATTGTGTATGAAGGTTAGGTCAACAAGGAATTAATCACTTCTAGTAAAAGAAGATTGCATCCTATTTATTCTAATCATATGATAATTCAGGAAGCCTTTTATCAAAGCACAATAAAAATTAGAAAGAGTTTCTAATGTTTCATCATTCGAATTATCATTAGAAGATTGAGAAATATATGAATATGAAATTGAGTTTGATATATATTCATACTCATATACATATTCGGGATGCAGTTTGTTTAAAGGATTGAATTGCACGGTAACTTGCCACTGAAGGGTATTTTTGGTATTTCTACCAAATTCCATATTTTTCGGATAGACATGACACGTTGCTAGACGTCAATCTTGTCTTATAGGTCTGATCGAATTAAAGAGTTTAATTCGATCACCAATTAGAAAGGATTCTAATTGTTAAGTTTGGGTTCGCGCAGTTTGGACTTAAATCGATTAGAAGAGTTCTAATCAAGTTAGGTCAACTCGTGTTGCCAGATAGACAACCCAAGAACGGGGGGGGGGGGTGAATTGGGTTTTAAAATAATTTAGATATTTAAAACGTTGTGGATGACTAATTAAAACTATTGCAAGTTGTTTAATTAAATGCTATGTGCTGTGAGTGATAAGAGAGGAAGAAGAAGAGAGACAATCAAACACAAACACCAAGTTTTATAGTGGTTCGGAGCTAACCCTTGCTCCTACGTCCACTCCCCAAGTCTCACTTGGAAATTCACTATAACCCCCTTGGATTACAGCCGGTTGTTTTCCAAGCTCACAACCAAACTTCTTGTTTTACGAGCTCACAACGAACTCGGTCGGTTTTCCCAGGCTCACCGACTAGAACCACCCCGATTGTTTTTTCGGGATCACAATCAAACCCTTACACACGTTGGTTTTAATAACTAGGCTCACCAACTAACCTCTATACCCTTGATTCAATCCCCCGATTGAATCAAGCAAATACAAGTTGTAAATAGAATAGACAAACAGAAAAACAAGCTTCTCAAAAGCAGATGAAAGACAATATAATCTAAAAGGAGTTTAGAAGCCCTCAAACGCTTTTAAGTTGGAGAAAAGGAATGGCTTCTTAAACTTCGGTCTCCTCTTGAATGTGTAGTCGACTTGAATGCAGGAGGAGCTTCTTTAATTGCTGGGAAGATGTAGGTGGATGCAGTAAATGCAGATCTTCCCTTTTTCTCGTTGAAGAACAAGTTGCAGAGTTGAATGCTTGAATACTTGGAGTGGAATGGTTGTTTTTTTTTCCTTGCTACAGTCCTCTGTGGCTATTTAAACCAACCCCCACGGAAACTAGCCGTTAGAGAGCTTTTTCTGCCCGTTCTGCACACTCTGTACAGTCTGACAATGTGTCCGTTGGTGGGTTGGAGTCGACTCGCGCGATCAGGAGTCGACTCGTCTGTAGCGGGAGTCGACTCATACTTTTCCGGAGTCGACTCTGCAACTGTTCCAGATTTGAATTAAAGTTGCCTTCGCGACTGGGAGTCGACTCGTCTTGACCCAGAGTCGACTCGCCAACTTCTGGAGCTGACTTGGCTTTCTCGGAGTCGGCTCATCCCATGAAGTCCGTGGACGTATTTTTGAATTTGGTCCACTCGAGTCGACTCGACTGTCCTGGGAGTCGACTCGGCGCTCAGAGCCCGAACTCCCTATCTTCTGTCTTTTGGCTCGTCCAGTCTTGGAGTCGACTCGAGCTTCCTCGGAGTCGACTCGGCTCTCAGTTTCCGAAACTTGGTCTTCTGCCCTTTTGATGTGAAGCTGCCTTGGAGTCGACTCTAGCTGTCTGGGAGTCGACTCGAATCTCAGAGGCAGTAACTTGGTCTTCTGTCTTCTTTGTGGTCGCGGAGTCTTGGAGTCGACTCGCGTAATGCGGGAGTCGACTCGAATCTCAGAGTCCAGAATCTGCCCTCTGACTTTTTCTTTATGTACTGCTGAGAGTTGACTCTTGCTGTCTTTGGAGTCGACCTGCCAACCATCGGAGTCGACTCGCGTTCCACTGGAGTCGACTCGAATCTCAGACCCAAAAACTGCTCTCTGACTTTTTCTTTGTATTCCTCTTGGAGTCGACTCTTACTACCCTGGAGTCGACTCGGTGAACATCGGAGTCGACTCGCACACTTCGGGAGTCGACTCGTTGACAGGTTCTGAGTTGAAGCTTTCTGTTCGTCTGTCTGTTCTCAGTCGGAGTCGACTCGTACTGATCCGGAGTCGACTCGAGCTCGTGCCAGTGAACTTGATACGCTTGGAGTCGACTCGTGATACTCTGGAGTCGACTCGAGTCTCAGACTTTGGTTCAAGCTGACTTCTTAACTTATTCAAAAATTATGAACCAAGTCTTGAGACACTTAGACAAGATTTTCACTGAAACACTTAATTGAATTCATTAGTAAACAAGAAATATACTCAAATGCTTTGAGCTCATCAAAATCAAATAGGGTTTTAATCAATCACTCCACAATCTCCCCCTTTTTGATGATGACAAAACATTGAGTATATGTAAGGTGAATTGCACAATAAACAATCAAATAAAATCCATAAATGAATTCAAATGTCTGGTAATTCAATTTATCCAAGCTTGAAAGGAGTGAAACAATAAATTTCGGAGTTAAAGCTCTCTCTTTCATTTGGAATTATATAAGCCTTCATATCATGCATTCAATTGTTTGGCTTATATATAATTAATGATTTAGCTTTCTTAAAATTTCAGATTCTCCTCCTCAACATATGCATTCTACTTTGTTTTGATTCTTTGAATTTCCTTTTAATGCTTTGAAGTTTTTGAACTGAAATTTTGGTTTTTAGAGGAAAAATCTGTCAATTTGTTCTTGAGTAGGATTCAGCTAATCTCCGAATATCCCTTGAATAGATTCTGAAGATTACTCCATTAGGAGCCCCAAAAGAGAGATAATGAGCCTCGAGGTACCGAATCCACTTAGAACAAATTTGTGTGTTTTAAGAGTTTATCTTTTTATTGATTTTCATTAATTCCTTTTACATATTTTATACATATTTTTTCTTTTACGTATTTTATACATATTTCTCCCCCTTTTTGTCATCATATCAAAAAGGAGGTAAACAGAACACACAATCAAACATAGATCAAAAGGCACATTATTGAAGAAAAATGCGGCTACTCATTGTATTAATTTGTATGTAAGTACATTTCAGAATACAATAAGTAACGTAAAGCAATACATGTCAAAGCAAAATACAAAAAGTAGCTACGGTCTCCTCGAGGATGTAGGTCCTCCTCTCGAGGATGTATCTCCTCCTCTCGAGGATGTGGCTCCTCCTCTCGAGGATGTATCTCCTCGAGGCATGCGCTCCACGAGTGATTGGACTGCATTGGTCACGTTCTCTAGCTGGCGAATGATGGCCTGGATGGCCCTGCTCTGTGTCGTATCCAGCTCGAGTACTGACTTCTGCAGTCCGTCTAGCTTGTCGATGAGCACATTCGACAAGCGCTCGGCCCCTGCAGTGGTGGTGGACATGTCACGGCCGATGTCATCCCGCATCCGTTGAGTGGTGCTCGTGACCTCACTCATGCTGTGGAACTGGGCCTGTATCAAGGTCCTCATGTTGTATATCTCTTGCCGCACCTCAGCCGTCATGTCTGTCACGACTGTCAGGGAAGGGACCAATGCGGAAGATGTGGGCGCAGGAGAGGGAGTAGGCACCGAACCTCGGAGCTCCCGAAGCAACTCATCCCTCAGATCTCGGACTATCTCCTGCCGCAGCTCCCGGAGCTGCTCAGAATCAATGCGGACCTCCATGGATGGTGGAGCCGAGGAGGAAGGTCCAGCGGAGGTGGTAGGAGCAGGAGTGGATGGAAGATCTGGTAAGTCTGGAAAGTCAGAGTCTGGCTTAGGACTGGGGGAAGGTCTGGTGGTCTGTGTGGTGAGGGAAGACTTCCTAACCCAGATCCCCTCTCTCTTCTGAAACCCCATCCTGTGTAGGGTCCCTGCACGCGTGCGATCAGTCCATCGCAATGCGCGAAAGGGTTCCCCCTCAGGAATGGAAATCTCGTACTCCCTAAACAGAAGAGTGAATATCATGCCGTATGGGAGGGTGAGCCTAGGTCTATCTAGGGGCTCACACAGATACCTATAGATGAGTTTGGGGAAGTTGATTGGAGTGTCCTGAAGAATATAAAACATCAGAGCTAGGTCTCTCTCATTTACAAAATCAAATCTCCCTGTCTTAGGAAAGATGGACCTAGACAATATACTCAAGAGGATCCGCACCTCAATCGGTAGTGAGCTAGCGGATACCTTGTCTAGAGGTGACTGGGGTGGATGCCCTAGAACGGCCGTAAGGGCCTCAACCCTGTCCTCAGGGTGTGTGGGAGCCACCCCTACTTGTGGAAGGTGGAGGATGTGGGCAATGAGATCCTCCGTAACGAACAGAGGGACACCGGCTACTGTGCCCTCGATACCCCCATCTCCCCGATGGACGGTACCGTAAAACTCTCTAACAAGGCCAGGGTAAGTGGGGAGGTCTAATGTAAGGAAAAACTCTAAGCCCTGGACCCTAAGCCTATCACCTATGGTGAACCCTTCCCGGGAGAGATAGTCGAAGTCGACATATCTCCCGGTGGTGTCGGCCTTCCCGGCCAATGGCCTTACGGGAACCGCCCTAGGCGGGGTACGAGCCGGAGGTGGTGGCCTCGCGGGATCGTGCCGCGCCTTGGAGCGCCGCTCGGGACCGGCCTCGGGTCGGGACCTCTTCCGGACTACGGTCTTACGCGGCATAATGACCTAGACGGGATAAAAAAAAAACTAAAGGACGGAGAAAGGTCGACGGAGAAGGCTTGGGACCGACCGTGGACGACCTAGGAAGGGATGAAAACCCAAAGACCGGTGAAGAATCAATTGGAAAAAGCCTTGGGAAGGATTGGGGACGACCTAGGAGTCGACTCTAGGGCTTGTGAACAGTGGCGGCTTGAGAAAGAAGTGTTTTCGAAACGACAAATCTAGGATTAAAAAGTCGGATCCCGACTGCGAGTCGACTCCACTGAGTCGCGAGTCGACTCGACCTCGAGTCGACTCCAGAATATGCGCGAGTCGACTCTCCTTATGCGCCTGTAGACCTCGAGTCGACTCCCGACTATATGTGAGTCGACTCCCCCTCTGCTGCCATTTATGCGAGTCGACTCCCGCAAATGCGCGAGTCGACTCCCCCTTAGGAGCCGACTCTGAAACTTACTCGAGTCATCTCTAACTTTGGCACGCACCTAAAAATCATGCTTCGTTTGTGCCAAACGAGGAAAAATCACTAAATTAAGATCTGATTTGATGATCATTGAAGAGAAACTCTATTTTAACCACAAACTAATCATCAAAATCAATGAATCTAGTGGAAACTACCACTAGGATGGATCAATCACTCCTAATCCCCTCCTAAGCACACTAAACCTCTCTTCACTTAGGGGTTTTGTAAAAATATCTGCTAATTGATCATCAGTACAAACAAATTGGAGTGTCACATCACCATTCAATACATGATCTCTTATGAAGTGATGCGTATCTCAATATGTTTAGTTCTTGAATGCTGAATTGGATTTTTAGTTAGATTAATGGCACTTGTATTATCACAATTAATGAAAATTTTATCTTGTTTAATGCCATAATCTTCTAGTTGTTGTTTAATCCACAAGATTTGAGCACAACAACTCCCGGCTGCAACATATTCAGCTTCAGCAGTAGATAATGCAACCGAGTTTTGTTTCTTGCTAAACCATGAGATAAGGTTTTCTCCTAGAAATTGACACGACCCGCTGGTACTTTTTCTATCAAGCTTACATCCAGCGAAGTCTGAATCTGTGTATCCTATTAAGTTTAGGCTAGATTCTTTAGAGTACCATAGCCCTATATTCTTAGTTCCTATTAAATATTTAAAAATTCTCTTAACTGCAACTAGATGTGATTCTTTAGGATTAGCCTGATAGCTAGCACACATGCAAACACTAAACATAATATCAGGTCTACTTGCAGTAAGATACAATAAGGATCCTATCATACCTCGATACAGTTTCTGATCTACAGATTTACCTGATTCATCTTGGTCTAATTTGCATGATGAACTCATGGGGGTGCTGATTGATTTGTTTCCCTCCATATCAAACTTTTTGAGCATCTCCTTGATATGTTTGGCTTGATTGATGAAGATGCCTCCTTCAGATTGTTTGATTTGGAGTCCAAGGAAGTAAGTCAGCTCTCCCATCATGCTCATCTCAAATTCACTCTGCATCAAGTTAGCAAATTCTTTGCAGAGACGATTGTTAGTAGCAGCGAAAATAATATCATCAACATAAATCTGTACTAACAGCATATCTTGGTTTTTCTTTTTCAGAAATAGAGTTGTATCTACATTACCCCTAGAGAACTCATGTTCTAATAGAAATTTGCTAAGTCTCTCATACCATGCTCTAGGTGCTTGTTTCAAACCATAAAGTGCTTTGTTCAATTTATAAACATGATTAGGGTATTGATGATTTTCAAAACTAGGAGGTTGTTCTACATATACCTCCTCATTAATATACCCATTTAAAAATGCACTTTTTACATCCATTTGAAATAGTTTGAAGTCCTTAGAGCATGCATATGCTAATAATAGTCTAATAGCCTCAAGTCTAGCTACAGGAGCAAAGGTTTCATCAAAATCTATACCTTCTTCTTGATTATAACCCTTTGCTACTAGTCTAGCCTTATTCCTTATAACAGTTCCATTTTCATCAAGTTTATTTTTATAAATCCATTTAGTACCTATAATTGGATATTCAGAAGGTCTCTCAACTAGATTCCACACTTTGTTTCTAGTAAATTGGTTTAGTTCTTCTTGCATTGCATTTATCCAATTTACATCATTTTCGGCTTCTTCTATATGTTTGGGCTCAAAGTGTGAGACAAAAGCTAGATGGTTATTCAAATTCCTAAGGGATGCTCTAGTCCTAACTGGTTGAGATGGATCATCTAGAATTAGTTCCTTAGGATGCCCGTGAGCATACCTCCAAGCTTTAGTTAGCCCATGATCCACAATAGCCTCTTGGCTTGATGATGCTCCTTCACTCAACTTTTGATTATCATCTTGTAATGCCATCTCATCTATCTTTTCTTCAAGAATTTCAACATCATCATCAAAATTATCTTTCTTACTAGAGGAGATGTCACTAGAATCATCAAATACAACATGTATAGATTCTTCTATAACTAAGGTTCTTTTGTTAAAGACTCTATAGGCTTTGCTAGTTGTAGAGTAGCCTAAGAAAATTCCCTCATCAGATTTAGAGTCAAATTTACCTAGATTATCTTTTCCATTATTATGAACAAAACACCTACATCCAAAAGCATGAAAGTAATTAACTTTTGGTTTTCTGTTTTTCCAA
The DNA here is from genome assembly GCF_009389715.1 of Phoenix dactylifera. Taxonomy (NCBI): domain Eukaryota; kingdom Viridiplantae; phylum Streptophyta; class Magnoliopsida; order Arecales; family Arecaceae; genus Phoenix; species Phoenix dactylifera. The sequence goes on along the minus strand of NW_024068029.1, from coordinate 115,096 downwards.
AGTTCATAAGGTGTTTTCTTTATGATGGGTCTCAATAGAACTCTATTTAATATATGACAAGAAGTATTAATGGCTTCTCCCCAAAAGTACTTAGGGAGGTTACTTTCACATAACATAGTTCTAGCCATTTTCTCTAGAGTTCTATTTTTCCTCTCCACAACTCCATTTTGTTGTGGTGTCCTAGGTGCAGAAAAATTATGGGTTATCCCCTTTTTACTACAAAATTCCTCAAATGACTGATTTTTGAATTCGGTACCATGGTCACTTCTAATAGCTATTACTGAGGTATCTCTAGCATTGGTTACTTCTTTATGGAATTTCTTAAAAACAGAAATGCTTGATCCTTATGTGCTAGGAACATGACCCATGTGTACCTAGAATAATCATCTACAATAACTAGACCATATTTATTTCCACCTAGGCTTGTTGTTCTAGTTGGTCCGAATAGGTCCATGTGTAATAATTCTAGAGGCCTAGAGGTAGAGACACATTTTATGGATTTAAATGAGTTCCTAGATTGTTTGCCAAATTGACATGCTTCACATATTTTGTTCTTTTCAAATTTTAATTTTGGCAAACCTATCACGGAATCTCTTTTAACTAGTTTAGTTATTGTGTCCATGCTTGCATGACCTAACTTACGGTGCCACAACCAACTAGCATCATTATCCTTAGTTTCATTAACAACTAGACATTGGTTATGTTTTGCAAGATCTTCAAGGTCTACAACATATACATTTCCTCGTCTAATTCCTTTAAAAACTAAACTATTATCATTAGGATTTGTTATAATGCATAGTGATGGTTTAAACATAACATCATACCCTTTATCACATAATTGACTAATGCTTAATAAGTTATGCTTAAGACCATCAACATATCTAACATTATCAATATAAGTAGAAGGGGTGATTTGAACTTTACTAATACCAATGATGTGACCTTGGTTGTTGTCTCCAAAAGTCACAGCACCTCCCTTCTTAGCTTCAAGGGTGAAAAATTGATCCTTGTCACCCGTCATGTGTCTTGAGCAGCCACTGTCCAAGTACCAGCAGTTTTTGTTGACCTTGGCTGCAAGACACTCCTACACAAGTAGATCATATAATCTTAGGTACCCAAGTTTTCTTGGGTCCTTCATGGTTAGTCAAATTGGTTCCTTTTGGAACCCATACCCTTTTAATTTTCCTTTTTGTTTTACTTTTCCTATAGTCACATACATTTGCCTTATGTCCTATAGTCCCACAACAAAAGCAGGTTATTTTCTTAGTTTTAGTTTCCCCAGCTTTAACAAAGAAGTTACTAAGAAGTTTTTGTTTATTTCTTGGTTTATACCCTAAACCCGCTTTATTAAATACTGCTCGTTGACTATTGAGTATTATATTTAACTTTTCAGAGCTATATGTAAATTTTTCAACTAAGGGTTTGTATTTGTTAAGTTCTTTAGTTAGTGTTTGATTTTCTGCTTTTAGATCATTAAGTTCTTTTGTGAGATCCTTATTTAAGATTTATTTATATTTTTTAAGTTCTGAAAATTCCTTAGTTAGTTTTTCATTATCTTTAGTTAAGGTATTAGTCTTTTGAGTTAAAAGTTGGTTGCTTGTCTTAAGTTCTATATTTTCTTTGGTGATTAAATCCTTATCCTTAACTACTTTATCGTATTTATGTAGGTATGATTGATAAGCTATTTTTAGTTCTTTATTCTTAAGATTTATTGCCTTATATTCTATCATTAATTCATTAAATGCATCATAAAGTTCATCAAAAGAAAAATCAAGATGCGTGTCGGAAGTTACCTCATTTTCATTGACTATGAAGCAGAAATTGGCCTTCTCTTCTTGTTCATCATCCGATGAAGAGGATGATGAATCGGAGTCCGATAGTGTTGTGACAAGAGCCTTCTTCTTCTTGTACTTGCTCCCCTTTTTCAGTAAAGGGCACTTAGCTCTTATGTGACCCGGCTTCTTGCACTCGTAACACCCAATCCCCTCATTTTCCCTTTACCTTTGTCCTTGCGGTAGGAATTAGAGGGGCCTCTCCTTTGATGATAGGACTTCTTGTGGTTGATGAATTTTCTGAATTTGCGCACAAGAAGTGCCTCACCATCATCTTCCTCATGTTCTTCTTCTTCACTGCTGCTACTGCAAGATAAGTCCTTGTTAGATGAAGTAGATTTTAGAGCTATTACCTTTTTCTTATGGGAGGACTCTTCCTCGTTGTGTTGTTTCATGGTTAGCTCGTGCGTCATTAGGGATCCAAGAAGCTCCTCAAGTGGTAATTTGTTCAGGTCCTTGGCTTCTTGGATTGCGGTCACTTTAGCTTCCCATGACCTTAGTAGACACCGAAGGATTTTCCTGACAAGCTCACTGTTAGTATAGTTCTTGCCAAGGCTTTTTAGGCCATTGACAATGTCAGTAAACCTAGTAAACATGCATGTAATTATTTCATTAGAATCCATTTTAAATAGTTCATATTTATGAACCAAAATATTTATTTTGGATTCTTTGACTTGATTCGTGCCCTCATGGGTCACTTCAAGTCTGTCCCAAATCTCTTTTGCAGAATTACAAGTAGAGACCCTATTGAATTCATTTCTATCTAAGGCACAATAAAGCACATTCATAGCTTTAGAGTTTAGTTGTGCCTTTCTCATGTCATGTTCATCCCAATCCTTTTCTAGTTTGGGTACCGTGACACCCTCTACATATATGGATGGGATGTATGGCCCATTTACTACAATGGTCCACATCTCATAGTCTTGGGCTTGGATGAATATTCTCATCCTAGCCTTCCAATATGAGTAGTCGGATCCATTAAAGAATGGGGGTCTTTGGGTGGACTGACCCTCAATGTGGGAAGATCCAAATGGGGTTGTCATTTTGATCTTTTACTCTTGGGTGGAAGAGTTTAGGCTCTGATACCACTTGTTGCCCAGATAGACAACCCAAGAGGGGGGGGGGGTGAATTGGGTTTTAAAATAATTTAGATATTTAAAACGTTGTGGATGACTAATTAAAACTATTGCAAGTTGTTTAATTAAATGCTATGTGCTGTGAGTGATAAGAGAGGAAGAAGAAGAGAGACAATCAAACACAAACACCAAGTTTTATAGTGGTTCGAAGCTAACCCTTGCTCCTACGTTCACTCCCCAAGTCTCACTTGGGAATTCACTATAACCCCCTTGGATTACAGCCGGTTGTTTTCCAAGCTCACAACCAAACTTGTTGTTTTACGAGCTCACAACGAACTCGGTCGGTTTTCCCAGGCTCACCGACTAGAACCACCCCGATTGTTTTCCCGGGATCACAATCAAACCCTTACACACGTTGGTTTTAATAACTAGGCTCACCAACTAACCTCTATACCCTTGATTCAATCCCCCGATTGAATCAAGCAAATACAAGTTGTAAATAGAATAGACAAACAGAAAAACAAGCTTCTCAAAAGCAGATGAAAGACAATATAATCTAAAAGGAGTTTAGAAGCCCTCAAACGCTTTTAAGTTGGAGAAAAGGAATGGCTTCTTAAACTTCGGTCTCCTCTTGAATGTGTAGTCGACTTGAATGCAGGAGGAGCTTCTTTAATTGCTGGAAAGATGTAGGTGGATGCAGTAAATGCAGATCTTCCCTTTTTCTCGTTGAAGAACAAGTTGCAGAGTTGAATGCTTGAATACTTGGAGTGGAATGGTTGTTTTTTTTCCTTGCTACAATCCTCTGTGGCTATTTAAACCAACCCCCACGGAAACTAGCCATTAGAGAGCTTTTTCTGCCCGTTCTGCACACTCTGTACAGTCTGACAATGTGTCCGTTGGTGGGTTGGAGTCGACTCGCGCGATCAGGAGTCGACTCGTCTGTAGCGGGAGTCGACTCATACTTTTCCGGAGTCGACTCTGCAACTGTTCCAGATTTGAATTAAAGTTGCCTTCGCGACTGGGAGTCGACTCGTCTTGACCCAGAGTCGACTCGCCAACTTCTGGAGCTGACTTGGCTTTCTCGGAGTCGGCTCATCCCATGAAGTCCGTGGACGTATTTTTGAATTTGGTCCACTCGAGTCGACTCGACTGTCCTGGGAGTCGACTCGGCGCTCAGAGCCCGAACTCCCTATCTTCTGTCTTTTGGCTCGTCCAGTCTTGGAGTCGACTCGAGCTTCCTCGGAGTCGACTCGGCTCTCAGTTTCCGAAACTTGGTCTTCTGCCCTTTTGATGTGAAGCTGCCTTGGAGTCGACTCTAGCTGTCTGGGAGTCGACTCGAATCTCAGAGGCAGTAACTTGGTCTTCTGTCTTCTTTGTGGTCGCGGAGTCTCGGAGTCGACTCGCGTAATGGGGGAGTCGACTCGAATCTCAGAGTTCAGAATCTGCCCTCTGACTTTTTCTTTGTGTACTGCTGAGAGTCGACTCTTGCTGTCTTTGGAGTCGACTTGCCAACCATCGGAGTCGACTCGCGTTCCACTGGAGTCGACTCGAATCTCAGACCCGAAAACTGCTCTCTGACTTTTTCTTTGTATTCCTCTTGGAGTCGACTCTTACTACCCTGGAGTCGACTTGGTGAACATCGGAGTCGACTCGCACACTTCGGGAGTCGACTCGTTGACAGGTTCTGAGTTGAAGCTTTCTGTTCGTCTGTCTGTTCTCAGTCAGAGTTGACTCGTACTGATCCGGAGTCGACTCGAGCTCGTGCCAGTGAACTTGATACGCTTGGAGTCGACTCGTGATACTCTGGAGTCGACTCGAGTCTCAGACTTTGGTTCAAGCTGACTTCTTAACTTATCCAAAAATTATGAACCAAGTCTTGAGACACTTAGACAAGATTTTTACTGAAACACTTAATTGAATTCATTAGTAAACAAGAAATATACTCAAATGCTTTGAGCTCATCAAAATCAAATAGGGTTTTAATCAATCACTCTACAACTCGCACTCACACCTATTGCTGGCTAAGTATGGAACCCAATGGGTCACACACAAGAAAACTTATTAAGGGTCTAATTGGATTAGATCATGTTTGCAAGATAGACATCCTAGCGGGTGTTGCAAATCCTTAGCTCTTGATTCAAATTGGATTCGAATCCGATTCTTAATTGATCTAATTTGATTAGATCATATTCTAATATGGGTTAGCCAAGAGTTGACACCTAATTGGCTTGGTTTGAGTCTAATTGGATTAGATTTAATAAATCATTCAATCTAGACCGTTAGATCTTGATCTACCGTTGGATGAAGACATAATGGAGAGTTGGTTTAACCCAATTGGATTAGGTTAGAGGATGGCTATCATAATTGACCATTGGATCTTAATCCCACCATTGGATGAAGACATAATGGGTCAAGTGAATGGCACCTTGCATTGGAGCCCTTGGATCATCATCATGAAAGATCAAGAGGTGAGGCGTGATGGACATGTGATTAGCATGTGATGTTGACTTGGTCAAAATATGGCACCACATGAAAGGACATATCATTTGATACACCTCCTCACTTGATCTGCACCTCCTCTTACATTAGTTTCTTTCTTTCTAGCATTACTTCTAGTGTGTCCTAAGCTAAGACAAGGTGCTCTTCTTTAAGACAAAAGGATTAGAAGTGATTTTAGAAGGTTAAAGAAAAATAGAAAGAAAGGAAAGCAAGCCATTAGAGTTCTTTAGAAGAATTCTGCATTAAGGATCAAAAGTCTTTGGAGCTAAAGACTTAAATCAAGTTTTCGTGTGGATCAACGTTGGAGGGTGAACACTTGGGCACCTAGTGGAAATTCTGCACATTGGATTAGCGTTAGAGGTATTCTTCTATTTCTGCATTTATATTATATTATTTGATTGCTTCCATTAAGATGATCTTGGCTTATAATGGTTTTATGTTAAGGAACTTTATCAAGAAATTTTTAAAATTCCTAGCTTCCGCTGCCCATTATAGCATGCTAGAATCCTTCATTTTGGTGGGCTTTTAACTATAATATTTTATCAAAAAATTGCTTTCAATAACTTTCATGTGTATAAATCTTTTGGATACAGAAATCTTGCTTCATCTTAAGATTTCAGGAATCTTCAGAAGGCATGTAATTTTTACATTTTCCTGGAAGTTGAAAAGTAGGGATGCATCATAGTAGTAGCTCTGTAAATGCTAGTCAGCTTTTCAACTATTAGCACTACCTAATTTTGATCGGCAAGACTCCGCTTACAAGGTAATCAATCATTATAAGTGCTCTAGAATCAATTGCAATCAAAATGTTGTAGGTGAATTGATTAATTCTCATATGTCAATATTTCCTTCCTTGCTACTTCCTCCCTAATTTCCTTTCAAGCTAAGACTGATCAGAGTTGGCAAGTATGTTCTTTATGATCCTAACTGAAAAAATGGAGGTGCCAACCTCATCGCCACCACCTTCAATGGAGATAAGTTGCTTAATGACCATGGGCTGGTGGATTAATGTCTCTGAAGCATTATTAGCATTTTGATAGATGATTACTCATCCCAGAATAAACCTTTTTATGGTTGAGTTTGCTTAAGATTTGCGTACCAGTCTCCATTGATGATATTGAAAACTTTTGCCCTCATACTTACAAATTGCACTAGTTTTTGTGCCTCTGCTTTCGCTGATTTTGTAGATGGTTCTGAACTTTTGTGATTTTGACTCTTAAGTGTTTTTGGGATCTGTCTAAAGGAGAGAGAATTTTTATCTTCTTCCATGCTATATCTGTTGATTATGTGCACTATCAGATTTACTTCAGACGTCGGAAGATGACCAGGCTCATTGACATCCTTATTTAATGAATACCGGATTCTGTATGTCAGGTTAGCCATCATTAGTACCTTTTATGCTCTGGATAACAAGATAATCATATGAGAACTTTGAGAATATGGTCCCTTCCAATTCTCATTTGAAATGTTTCTGAAATGTTGAGTGATTCATGTTGGTAGAATTAATTGTGTGATTCTCATAATAAATTTTTCTGTAATATCTTTCTCTGATTATTTTAACTATTCTTTTATAGATCCAAGATTCTGTACGCTTATTCTCATTATCCGTTTTCATTTATATGCTACTAGTGCATGATCGTTATTGGATAATAAAAGTGCCGCATACTGTAATGACCTTTCCTGATATATTGATTTTTTAAATTTTTATGGATATTATTTTTGTTTTATTATTTTCATCAACTGGTTTTTAATCCATTGTCATTTGAAATTTTAAAGCGAGCAAATTTTAGATGCACAGAGAAATCTGTTGGAGTAGAGGACCAACTTCAGATTCTAGCATCCATCACTCAAGTTCTTGACCCAAAGCTTCATCAACACCTAGGTGTATTTTCAATTTTTGTGATTATGTATCACCATCTTTATAATTAAAAATTTAACTTTGTTTATCAGATAATAACCATATTTTCTTTAGTTCTTTTTTCTTGTCCTCCAGCTTCTTTTTTTCAGTCAAAGTTTGTTCTGTTATTTTGGTTTGTATAATCGTTTTTTATTTCATTTTTATAAAGTTACTGTATCTATATTTAGCTCATTCTCAAATGGAGAGAACTGTTCAGTAGTACCAATCATGGTCCATCGGGCTTCAATTATGTTAGATAGATCTCCGGGAAAACTGCTTGCCCTGTATGAATGACTAGAAACTGTGCCATTCTTACATTTGTTAAATGCTTGATCATGTAACTTTTAGTTAGAGGTGGGCATTGGGCCGGGCCACCCATGGCCCGGCATAGCCCGGCACGAAGCGAGCCGTGCCAGGCACGACCCGCTTGCTACAATAACGGGCTGGGCCGGGTTGGATTAAGGATTTCTGACCCGCAGGCTGAGCCCGGCATGGCCCATAAGGGTCTGGGCTGGCACGATTCGTGGGCCAAGCACGGCACGGACCATGGAACAGCCCGAAAATACCCCTCAAATTAGCCGTTTTATGGCTGTTGGGGGGCAAAATGGATAAAAGGCCACAAATAGCCGTTATGGGCCAAAAAAATAGCCGTTATGGGCCACCCATAATGGCCATTTTTTTTTGGACAGACGGGCCGTGCCAGGCACGGCCCGTCTCGTGCCCGGCACGGAGGCACGGCCCGTCTCGTGCCCGGCACGGAGGCCCGCCACCCCACGGGCCTAGGGCCGTGCCGGGCTTAGCCTTTAGGTTAAGCGGGCCGTGCTAGGCACAACCCGTTTGGTATGTGGCCCGGTGGGCCTTGGCCGGGTCGGGCCCGGCATGGCCCGATGCCCATCTCTACTTTGAGTAATATCTGTTTGGGTAATAATGGACAGTGATCCAAGTCAATCTCTCATACTTTTGTTCTTTATATATTTTATTCTAGGTTCCTGGGTTCAACTACAGATTATGACATTGCCATCGTAACTTTTTTAGATAATTTGCAGTTCAAGCAGTATTTTAATAGAATGGACAAAAGTTGGAACTATATCCAGGTTGTAAGAATTTTACGAAGATTTTCTTCTTGTACATTTATTCCATTTGAAGTATTTGAATGGGTGGTCTAGCAAGTCTTTTACTATGTTTCTCCAATTATTAAATGATGCATTTTCGGAAGGCATTACTTTGCCATCATCTTCTTATAAAACCAAAAACCTAGTAAAAGAATTAGATCTTGGATACAAGAAGATGCACAGTTGTCCGAATGACTGTATTTTATTCCGTGTTGAAATGTTAACGAAGAGTCGTGCCGAATATGTGGATCTTCATGATGGGAGAAAGCTAAAGACAAGCATGATTTGTTGAATGAAGTGGAGACATAGTGCACAGATCGCTTTCCTTATGATAGATGAGGAGTGATCCTATGTGATTTATAAGACTGAGTTCTAAGATCTTGGCTAGGGCAGTATATATAGTGAAGAAAAAGTTTTTCACTCTAGAACTCAAGTCAAATAAATCTAGACATATGACAGACGACGGGGTTTGACGAGTTATCCATGACCTCCAGTCTGTAGGGATCTACGATAGAAAGACTGTATCATACGATAAGTGCACCTAGAGGTTCATCATTCTATTCTGCTGGGTGGCCACTACATGCTGCTAGGTGTCACTGGTGGATGGTGAGATTCACAGGGACCATCTTGATGGTCGATGATCTCTAGTGAATTGAGTTGAAATTGTTTCAACCCATTAAAAGGAGTTTTCAATGATATTATGATAGTGTGGAGTGATTGATTATAACCCTATTTGATTTTATGAGCTCAAAGCATTTGAGTATATCTTATGTTATACTAATGAATTCAATCTAGTATTTCAGGCAAATATTTGTGAATTTATGTTTAAGTATCTCTAGCTTTGGTTCAATATATTTTGGCTAAGTATGGAACTCAGTTTGAACCAAAGTTTGAAGCTCGAGTCGACTCCGGAAGATTACGTGTCGACTCCAAGTGTTTCAGAAGTTCTGGCACATGCTCGAGTCGACTCTGGTACACTACGAGTCGACTCCGACTGAGAACTGACAGAAGGACAGAAGTTGATTTTCAGACCCTGTCAGCGAGTCGACTCCAGAAGGGTTCGAGTCGACTCCGATGGTTGCCGAGTCGACTCCCGACGTTTCCGAGTCGACTCCTAAGGGTAACAGAAGAAAGACAGAACGATGTATTTCAGACCCTGCAACCGAGTCGACTCCAGAAAGTTACGAGTCGACTCCGAAGTTTGGCGAGTTGACTCCTAGTTACGTCCGAGTCGACTCTCAGAGGAAAGCAAGACTAAAAGGCAGAGAACCAACTTCGGGGACTCTAAGAGCCGAGTCGACTCCAAGACGATCCGAGTCGACTCCGAGGCAGTTCAACTCCAAAGACAGAGGATCAGTTTTCGGGCTCTGAGAGCCGAGTTAATTCCAAGACGATCCAAGTCAACTCCGAGGCAGTTCAACTCCAAAGACAGAGGATCAGTTTTCGGGCTCTAAGAGCCGAGTCGACTCTAAGATGATCCGAGTCGACTCCGAGGTAGTTCAACTCCAAAGACAGAAGATCAGTTTTCGGGCTCTGAGAGCTGAGTCGACTCCAAGACGATCCGAGTCGACTCCGAGGCAGTTCAACTCCAAAGACAGAAGATCAGTTTTTGGGCTCTGAGAGCCGAGTCGACTCCAAGATGATCCGAGTCGACTCGAGAAAGAAATACAGAAAAATAGATCTCTGGAACCCTGAGAACGAGTCATCTCCAGAGGGCCGAGTCATCTCCAGAGGGCCGAGTCATCTCCGGATATTAGCGAGTCGACTCCAGAACGGGACAGCACTTTAATTCAAATCCTGAACAGTGGGCGAGTCGTCTCCAGTAAAGCATGAGTCGACTCCAGCAACAGCCGAGTCGACTCCAGATCGAGCGAGTCGACTCCAACCCCAACGGATACATTGTCAGGAGTTGCAGATTATGCAGAACGGCCACAAATTAGTGTCTAACGGCTAGTTTTCAATGGGGACTGCTTAAATAGTCAGAGTGAACACTAGTAGACATCAAGAGAGCTATTCCATTCAAACAAAAAGGGATTTCCACCTACCAAAGGCTCTCAAGAGTAAATATAAGAGAAAGAAGGAAGAAGAGCATTGAACTCCATCCAACTAACTCTTTTCTTCGCATTCAAGGCTCTCCTCTGACATCAGATCTTCAGTGCATTCAAAGAGGAGACTTAGAGTTCGAGAAGCTCCTTCTTCCACTTCCAAAATCTGTTTGAGGGCTTCTAACTCTTCTCTTTTCATATTGTTTAATATTTGCTTATTAAGAAGCTTTCCTTGTAACTTTTTCCAAACTATTTTCTTACTTGATTCAATCAGGGGATTGAATCAAGGGTTGTAAGGTTTGTTGGTGAGCCGAAGTTAAAACCAACGGTGTAAGGGTTCGATTGTGATCCCGAAAAAACAATCGGATGGTTCTAGTCGGTGAGCCTGTGAAAACCGACCGAGTTCATTGTGATCTCGTGAAAACAACAAGTTGGGTTATGAACTTGTAAAACAACCGGCTGTAATCCTAGGGATTATAGTGAACTCCCAAGTGAAGCTTGGGGAGTGGATGTAGGAGCAAGGGTTAGCTCCGAACCACTATAAAATCTCTTGTGTTTGTAATTGGTTCATTGTCTCTTCCATCCTCTCCACTCACTACAACTAGTAATCTAATTAATCTGCCTGCAATAATCTTAATTAGTTACTCATTAAGTTTTAATTTGCAATTATTACTTAAAACCCAATTCACCCCCCCTCTTGGGTTGTCTTCTTGGGCAACAAGTGGTATCAGAGCCGGAGCTCTTATATTAAAAGAGTAAAAGATCAAAATGACAACCCCTTTTGGATCTTCTCTTAGTGAGGGGCAATCCACCAATAGGCCTCAATTCTTTAATGGAACCAACTACACCTATTGGAAGGCTAGAATGAGGATATTCATCCAAGCCCAAGACTATGATATTTGGAGCATCATAGTTAATGGACCATACATTCCTTCTATTTATGTAGATAACATTGCTATACCCAAGCTTGAAAAAGATTGGGATGACAATGATAGAAGGAAGGCACAACTAAATGCCAAAGCAATGAATATGCTTTACTGTGCCTTAGACCATAATGAATTCAATAGAATCTCTACTTGCAATTCTGCAAAAGAGATATGGGACAAACTTGAAGTGACCCACGAGGGCATGAATCACGTAAAGGAATCTAAGATAAACATACTAGTACATAAGTATGAACTATTTAAGATGGAATCTAATGAAACTATCACTTGCATGTTTACTAGATTTACTGATATTGTCAATGGTCTAAAATGCCTTGGCAAAAGTTATACTTATTAGAAGTATGCCCTAGAAGCCAATTTGGCTGACGCATTATTTTATTCTAGGACATAATTTTGTACTTGACTATTTATTATTGAATAAATAAAAGGTATCTTTTTCATTCATGTTCTTATGTGTCCATGAATCGTCCAAGGAATTAATAAGATGATGACGCATATTCTCAAGAGTTGAGAATTTGAGGCATGTGTCATTGGTGATTAATTTCTGAATTGCTCCTGATATATGGATCATCACGAGGACGGTGATTGATCCGCTGAGATTAGTGCACATATTGTTTTCTTTGATGGATGAGTCTTGAGTCCACAGTGTAGGGACACTGGAGCAATTGTGCAAGTGCTTGTTAGAGAACAAGGGTACTGAGCGTGACCAACACAAGAAGTCACTTGGATGTCTATCCACTCGTCAGTGACTTGCTTGATGTTGCAGTAGTGTGACTGGTCCTTTGACCTGCAATGCTTCGGCTACTCACAGTGAGGTTATTGTAGTTTGACTGCACAAATACATGGTCTCTAGCCATATGGGTCCATGCAGTGTAGATTGGCTGCAGTAGGTTCACTGTAGGAGTAGGGTATGCATCTACAAGGAATCTATCGACCTTGATAGATAAGGAGAGATCCTATGTGATTTATAAGACTGAGTTCGTAAGACCTCGGCCGGGGCAGATTGCACAGTGGAGAAAGAGTTCTCCGCTCTCGAACTTAAGTCGAATAAATCTTGACATATGACAGACGAAGGGGTTTGACGAGTTATCCATGACCTCCGTCTTGTAGGGATCTACGATAGAAGGACTGTATCATATGATAACTGCACCTAGAGGTTCATCATTCTATTCTGCTGAGTAGCCACTACATGCCGCTAGGTGTCACTGGTGGATGGTGGGACTCATAGGGATTATCTTGATGATCGATAAACCCTAATGAGTAGAGTTGGAATCGTTCCGACCCATTGAAAGGAGTTTTCAATGATACTGTGATAGAGATCACAATATATCTCACTACCAGTCAGAGTAGAACCTATGGGGTCACACACACTAGAGGCATTGACCGATCCGATGGTTGAATCGTGATTAGGAATCACAAGTAATCAATTCGATTGATAATAAGTTGAAGAAGGAACAAAGGGAATTAATTAATTGGACTTGAAACAAGAGTCCTACTTGGAGTTGGATTCTTGGAGTCCTAATTGGATTAGGACTGGGATTCCTACTTGGACTGGGATTCCTACTTGGACTGGGAATCCTATTTGGAGTAGGACTAGGATTCCTACATGGAGTAGGATTCCTATAATCCTAATTAGATTAGGAGTTTTGAATTAAATTTGGATTCCTACTTGGAGTAGGATTTCTAGAGTCCTAATCGGATTAGAACTTCGAATTCAAATTAGAGTCCTAACTGGATTAGGACTAGAATTAAATAAATCCTAATGGGATTAGGACTTCTTAAGTCCCAATTAATTATTAATCTAATGAATCAAGATGACTCCTAATTAGATTAGGATTGAAGGGTTCAATTGAGTCATGGCTCATCAAGTTCTAATTGGATTAGGACTTACCTAGATTAAAACCCAAATTGGTTCACCCTTGGTCCAAACCTAATTAGATTAGGACCTAACCAAGAGTGACCTTCCTAATCCTCCTTAGAGGAGGATTAGGTTAACCATGAAGGAGGGGCACACGCCCCTCCTCCTTTTCCTTGCTTGGTGCGGCAAAGAAGAGGGGCCGTCGCCCCTCTTGGAATTTAATCAAGTCCACATGCTATTTAAGAGGAGGCGTGGGGCTGACCTAGGGCATTCATTGAAGCCCTCTCCCTCTCCAATTCGTGGCCCCCTCTCCTCCCCTTTCCTTGGTTCAGCCGCAAGCAAAGGAAGAAAATGAAAGGTGGCCTCTTCATCCTCCCTTCTTCCTTCCAACGCAGGGAAAAGAAAGAAGGCTGCAGGGGCTTTGATCTTCTTTCTCTCTTCATCCTTCTTCTTCCTCCTCCCAAGCACAATCAAGGGTTGATTAAAAGGGAGGACATCAGCCATCAAAGTTATCTCTGCAACGGAGCTAGCACCCCGGGGAGATAGAAAGCTTGGATCGGTTCCTGCTTCGTGTGGATACCCGTAGAGGCCGGGCACTTGAACGGCTTCAAGCGAACCTTCATCCAAAAACCACGATCATTAGTTTGCGGTGATCATCTACCGGCACAAGGTGAAGATCTGATCTTCTAATGTTTTTAAAAGTTTTTAATCCTTATCTATCTACGAACGATTTTAAACAATGTTCATGCGATGAACAGTTGATCCCGCGCATGCCTCTTCCGCTGCATCTAAAATTTTTGAAATTTTTCTGCAGCATGGGCGGGTATTCTAACAGTGGTATCAGAGCCTAGGCATCGTAGATTAAGGTAAGGATTGATTATTCATAGGCTTATTAGATCTAAAATTTAAATGATTATGCATGCTGAAAATTTTCTGCATGCAGATTTTTTCTAGGATGCTGATTTTTGCATGCTGATTTTTATGTGATAAAAAGATGATTCTAATTGCATTGTTAATGGGATTACAAAGTTTAGAATCATGATTAGCATGATCAGCAACCTATATCATGAGATAATCAATTAGATTTCAGATCTGGAAATTATAATTGTTGCATGTGGTGATGATCATAGGATTCAAACCCTTTTGGTATTAAATGTAATGACCTGCGATGTGATCTGTAATGTCATGTAATTTTTCAAATGCTTGCATGCATCTTATTTGATGTTTTGAGAGGCCTGCGTGCCTCCTAAAAGGGGATGTAATTTATTATTATTTTTATTTTACATCTGGTTGTATTTCTGCGATGTGATGTACGTCAACGATCAAGTTGAAGACAAGGCTTGAGATGAACGGCGATCCAAGTGGTTGATGGCGATGGGATCAAGAGTTGATCAAGGATCGAGTCAAGGAGGCTTAGAACCAATTCAAGAGTTGAAGATCAGTTGATCGATTGACGTGCATGTGCTTGTAATACGACCTAATTAGAATCCATGATCATCACCTATTTAAAGTTTAGCTTTATTTGATGCTGCGATTATAACTGCCTGTGATGTGCCGTTTGCATGTGATGTGAATGAGAGTTGGGTAGATAGGTTTACATGTGATGTAGCAAACCCAATGAGACCTAAATTAAAACCTCCTCAATCAAGTTGAGAGTGAACCAACATGAGCGAGTCATATTAGATTAATTGATCTAATTGGTGTCTAGGAAAGCATAAAAGGTGGTTACTTAATTAGGACCTTACTCGCTGAGTAAGGAGAGCCTCCCACCTGCTTACCTGGCCAATTGTTCGATTACCTCTTATGAAGAGCTCAAGTTACAAACACTAAGACCTGATTAACCAATATTAAGTCAATAGATCTTTCACTGTAGTAGAGCTGCTAAGGTCCTTCTGATGTTGATTTGTCTCGGCTGGATACAGTGGGCAAGTTGCATCGGGGGGCTGGACCTCTCTATAGACATGAGATGTTGTAGGGTAAAGGTGGGGTTGGGCACCAATAACTGTTAGGTGAGGACCCAATGACGACTTTATTCCTACAGTTATACGGTGGGTCTGACTTAACTAAGAAATGGGACCAATAACTGTTAGGTGAGGTCTTCATGGCTTAGAGATAAAGTTGCACTGCAACATGCTTGAGAAGCATTGTATAAGAGTTGTATACTCATCCATCTATGTGTCACCAATAACTGTTAGGTGAGGTGCCATGTAGATTGGTGAGACCGCAGTACCTACTAGAAACCCTAATCGCGTAGGATTTCCATTTTCCTACCAGGAAAGTGCGAGGAATTCGAGAAAATAGTGGGAGATACATTTGTTCTAACAGACCCTAGAACAAATAAGGATCAAGTACAAAATTCTAACTAGAATCTTTACTCTATGAGGATTATAATGTCAGCTTCTAGATTTTTAACTCATATCCTATAGAACAACCGTTTGACCAAACCCAATTATAAAGACTGGCTCAGCAAATTTCAAAATAGTTTTGAATTGTGAGAAATTAGGGTATGAGCTAGACCATGGAATTCCTGTATTACCAATCTGTTCGATCACTGATCAGCGTAAGACGTATGCCAAGTGGACGAACGATGACAATAAAGTTAGGTGCTACATAATGGCATCCATGTCCAATAAATTATAATGCCAGCATGAGAACATGAAGATTGCCAAGGACACATTAAAACACCTGCAAGAGTTGTATGGTGATCAGAGTCACGCAGCTTGGTTTGAATGTCCAAGAGGCTCTTCAAGGCCAAGATGCGTGATGGGCAGTCTATCCATGATCATGGTTTGACCATGATAAAGGATTTAGAGAAGCTTGAGAAGCTCGGCATGACCATGCACAAGGAATTGCAAACGGATTTGATCCCACAATCCCTTCTAGCTTCATATGAACAGTTTATAGTAAATTATCATATGAACAAGATTGTATGCACCAAAATAGAATTGTTAAATAAATTGGTAACTACCTTAGGGACATTGAAGAGTTCAAGGGGCATCGTTCTCGCTGTCGAGTTGGTTTCTAATTCCAAGAGAGAGTCTATTTGGAAGAAGAAGAAGCCTGCGAAGAAGCAGAAGACTGAGAAAACGCCAAGTAAGGAAGTTCCAAGAAAAGGGCCAATTGCAAGGAAAAATGTTTTCATTTGCATCATGGACGGCCATTGGAAGAGGAACCGTCCTACATACATGGAAAGCATAAAAACATGAAGGGTGACAGACCTTTAGAAGGTATGTCAGATATGCTCAGGATACTTAGGGACTATTACCTATTGCTAGCAGAAATTTGATTTCTGTATTTTGTTTAGTACAAAAAGAATTTTTATAAGACTACTGTTCCATTTATTTGAGAAATAAATTAGTTCAACGTGGTTTTATGATTGACATTCTCTATCACATACATATGGATGTATCTGTGAATGTATCTGAGCAAACAGTCAATACCATAGAATCTAATAGATCCAGAAATGACATAAATCCAAAGTATTTCTAGCACCTCAGGCTTAGCCATATAGGAGAAGACAGAATAAACAAATTGAAAAAAAAATGAACTTTTGGGCTCATTGACTTTCGAGTCATATTCGATTTGTTAATTCTGCCTTCAAGGAAAGATGGCCAAATTATCCTTTGTAGGACACAGGGTGGTCCACTGAAATACTTACCCTAGTACACACTGATATGTGTGGCCCATTCGATGTGAAAGCTAGGGGTTGTAATTTTTTACTTCATTTACCGATGATTACTCACGGTATGGATATGTGTATGACACACAAATCTGAAACTTTTAAAAGTTTTAAAAAGTTAAGATATGAAGTAGAAAAAATAAACAGAAAAACTCATTAAGGTTCTTCGATCAGATCGAGGAGGTGAACACCTTAATAGAGAGTTTCGTGATTATCTCAAGGAGAATGGTATAGTTTCATAATGGACTCCTCCTGGTACACCTCAGCTCAATAGAGTGTCAGAGAGGAGGAATCAGACTCTATTGGATATGGTCCGGTCCATGATGAGCTTCACTAATTTATCCTTGTTTCTTTAGATAGATGCCCTATTTTCAGCTATTTACTTATTGAATAGAGTTCCCTCTAAAGTCCGTTCCTACCACACCATATGAGATATGACATGGTAAGAAACTAAGTCTTGGTCATCTCAAGATTTGGGGATGTCTGGCCTACGTCAAGCGACTACAGGCAAACAAGCTAGAGGATAGGACAATTAATGCTCGTTTTATAGGATATCCTAAAGAGTCATTAGGATACGACTTTTCGTCCCAAAGGATCACAAAGTGTTTGTGAGCCTAGATGCTATCTTCATGGAAATAGTTTATCCTTGACAGAGACAGTGGGAGGAAAATTGAGCTTGAAGAGAAAGTCTCTAAATAGCAACGAACCATTGTGCCTATAGAACCTATTTATATTAAGCCAGTACACGATGTCCCTCAATCACCTCGCAGATCTAGTAGGGTCTCCCATCCTCCCGATAGATACTTAGGTATACTAGAAGAGGATACCGAGAAAATGTTCCTAGTGGGAGATAGGGATCACATACAAGATCCCAAAACCTATGACGAGGCGATATCTGATATCGATTCCGAGAAATAATTGGAGTTAGACTCCATGCATTCCAACCAAGTCTGGATCCTAGTAGATCCACCAGAAGGTATTGTACCTATTGGATGCAAATGGATCTACAAAAGAAAGATAGGTTCGGATGGAAAGGTAGAGACCTGTAAAGCAAGGCTAGTGGCGAAAGGGTATAGTCAACGCGAAGGCATTGACTATCAGGACACTTTTTCACCTGTAGCTATGTTAAAATCCATCCGAACATTGCTTGCCATTGCAGCATTTCATGATTATGAAATCTGGCAGATGGATATGAAAACTGCATTTCTGAATGAATATCTTAATGAAGATATCTATATGGAACAGCCTTTGGGTTTCACTTCCAGTGATGGAGATCACAAGGTCTGCAAGCTGCAAAGGTCCATCTATGGACTAAAGCAAGCATCTCGGAGTTGGAACACTCGTTTCGATGATGCAATCAAAACGTTTGATTTCATCAAAAACGAAGAGGAACCGTATGTTTACAAAAAGGTTAGTGGGAGTGCTGTCGGATTTCTCGTACTGTACATGGATGACATCCTCCTGATAGGGGATGATATTCCCATGCTAACCTCGATCAAGATCTAGTTGTTAAAAGAGTTCTCCATGAAAGACCTTGGGGAAGCATCCTATATTTTGAGAATAAAGGTCTATAAAGATAGATCTAAAAGGATGCTTGTCCTGTCACAGAATATATATATAGAGGGGTGCTGAAGAGGTTCGGCATGGAAACCTCTAAAAGGGGATTATTACCCCTTAGGCATGGGATAAATCTCTCCAAGAAGATGTGCCTTAACACATCTGAAGAGATTCAGCGGATGAGCAAGATCTCTTATGCTTCGGCTATAGGGAGCCTCATATATACCATGCTATGTACGTGAAATGATATAGTATATGCTGTGAGTGTCACGAGCATATATCAGTCAAATCCAAGCAAGAAGCACTGGATAATCGTGAAGAATATTCTTAAGTACTTAATAAGAACTAAAGATTTATTCTTGGTCTTTGGAAGAATATCAGAGTTGAAGGTAGAAGGATGCACACATATTGATGATAGAAAGTCTACATCAGAATATGTGCAATAATGGTTTAGTAAATTGGAAGAGTTCCAAACAACCAACCATTGTAGATTCTACCTTAGAAGCTGAATGTTAAGCCATCTCTAAGGGTGCAGTGGAAACCTTTTAGTTTAAAAGGTTCATTGCAGAATTAGGTGTAATGCCATCAGATGCCATAGCACTCTTCTGCAATAACAAAGGCACCATAGCACTAGCTAAAGAGCCAAAGGTCTCACCAAAAATCGAAGCACATAGAGCGGAGGTTTAACCTAATAAGCGGCTACCTCGAAAAGAAATAAGTAGAGGATCAAAAAGTAGACTCCACAGAAAATGTGGTGGACCCATTCACTAAGCAGATAACTCAGCAGAAAACTAAAACGCATCTTGAGAAGATGGGGCTTAGATTTATGGCTAATTGGATTTAGTGCAAGTGGGAGATTGTTAGAAGTATGCCCTAGAAGCCAATTTGGCTGACGCATTATTTTATTCTAGGACATAATTTTGTACTTGACTATTTATTATTGAATAAATAAAAGGTATCTTTTTCATTCATGTTCTTATGTGTCCATGAATCGTCCAAGGAATTAATAAGATGATGACGCATACTCTCAAGAGTTGAGAATTTGAGGCATGTGTCATTGGTGATTAATTCCTGAATTGCTCCTGATCGATGGATCATCGCGAGGACGGTGATTGATCCGCTGAGATTAGTGCACATATTATTTTCTTTGATGGACGAGTCTTGAGTCCACAGTGTAGGGACACTGGAACAATTGTGCAAGTGCTTGTTAGAGAACAAGGATACTGAGCGTGACCAACACAAGAAGTCACTTGGATGTCTATCCACTCGTCAGTGACTTGCTTGATGTTGCAGTATTGTGACTGGTCCTTTGACCTGCGATGCTTCGGCTACTCACAGTGAGGTTATTGTAGTTTGACTGCACAAATACATGGTCTCTAGCCATATGGGTCCATGCAGTGTAGATTGGCTGCAGTAGGTTCACTATAGGAGTAGGGTATGCATCTACAAGGAATCTATCGACCTTGATAGATAAGGAGAGATCCTATGTGATTTATAAGATTGAGTTCGTAAGACCTCGGCCGGGGCAGATTGCACAGTGGAGAAAGAGTTCTCCGCTCTCGAACTTAAGTCGAATAAATCTTGACATATGACAGACGATGGGGTTTGACGAGTTGTCCATGACCTCCGTCCTGTAGGGATCCACGATAGAAGGACTGTATCACATAATAACTGCACCTAGAGGTTCACCATTCTATTCTGTTGGATAGCCACTACATGCTGCTAGGTGTCACTGGTGGATGGTGGGACTCATAGGGATTATCTTGATGATCGATAAACCCTAATGAGTAGAGTTGGAATCGTTCCGACCCATTGAAAGGAGTTTTCAATGATATTGTGATAGAGATCACAATATATCTCACTACCAGTCAGAGTAGAACCTATGGGGTCGCACACACTAGAGGCATTGACCGATCCGATGGTTGAATCTTGATTAGGAATCACAAGTAATCAATTCAATTGATAATAAGTTGAAGAAGGAACAAAGGGAATTAATTAATTGGACTTGAAACAAGAGTCCTACTTGGAGTTGGATTCTTGGAGTCCTAATTGGATTAGGACTGGGATTCCTCTTGGACTGGGATTCCTACTTGGACTGAAAATCCTATTTGGAGTAGGACTAGGATTCCTACATGGAGTAGGATTCCTATAATCCTAATTAGATTAGGAGTTTTGAATTAAATTTGGATTCCTACTTGGAGTAGGATTTCTAGAGTCCTAATCGGATTAGGACTTCGAATTCAAATTAGAGTCCTAATTGGATTAGGACTAGAATTAAATAAATCCTAATGGGATTAGGACTTATTAAGTTTCAATTAATTATTAATCTAATGAATCAAGATGACTCCTAATTAGATTAGGATTGAAGGGTTCAATTGAGTCATGGCTCATCAAGTTCTAATTGGATTAGGACTTACCTAGATTAAAACCCAAATTGGTTCACCCTTGGTCCAAACCTAATTAGATTAGGACCTAACGAAGAGTGACCTTCCTAATCCTCCTTAGAGGTGGATTAGGTTAACCATGAAGGAGGGGCACACGCCCCTCCTCCTTTTCCTTGCTTGGTGCGGCAAAGAAGAGGGGCCGGCGCCCCTCTTGGAATTTAATCAAGGAGCTCCTACAAAGTAGGAGCTCCACATTCTATTTAAGAGGAGGCGTGGGGCTGACCTAGGGCATTCATTGAAGCCCTCTCCCTCTCCAATTCATGGCCCCCTCTCCTCCCCTTTCCTTGGTTCAGCCGCAAGCAAAGGAAGAAAATGAAAGGTGTCCTCTTCATCCTCCCTTCTTCCTTCCAACGCAGGGAAAAGAAAGAAGGCTGCAGGGGCTTTGATCTTCTTCCTCTCTTCATCCTTCTTCTTCCTCCTCCCAAGCACAATCAAGGGTTGATTAAATGGGAGGACATCTGCCATCAAAGTTATCTCTGCAAGGGAGCTAGCACCCCAGGGAGATAGAAAGCTTGGATCGGTTCCTGCTTCGTGTGGATACCCGTAGAGGCCGGGCACTTGAACGGCTTCAAGCGGACCTTCATCCAAAAACCACGATCATTAGTTTGCGGTGATCATCTACCCGCACAAGGTGAAGATCTGATCTTCTAATGTTTTTAAAAGTTTTTAATCCTTATCTATCTACGAACGGTTTTTAAACAACGTTCATGCGATGAACAGTTGATCCCGCGCATGCCTCTTCCGCTGCATCTAAAATTTTTGAAATTTTTCTGCCGCATGGGCGGGTATTCTAACAATACTAACAGTGACCTTGTCAGAAAAATTCTTCGATCTTTGCCAAGGTCATGGGAAGCCAAGGTAACAGCGATCCAAGAAGCCAAGGACTTGAACAAGCTGCCACTTGAGGAGCTTCTTGGATCCCTGATGACGCATGAGCTCACAATGAAACAACACAGCGAAGAAGAATGCTCTCATGAGAAGAAGGTAATAGCCCTCAAATCTACTTCTTCTAACAAGGATCTATCTTGCAGTAGCAGCAGCGAAGAAGAAGATAATGAGGGAGATGATGAAGAGGCTCTTCTCGTGCGAAAGTTCAGAAGATTCATCAACCGGAAGAAGTCCTTTCATCAGAAGAGAGGTTCCTCAAGTTCCTACAACAAGGATAAAGGTAAGGAAAGGAAAAATGAGGGAATCGGATGCTATAAATACAAGAAGCCGAGACATTTCAGAGTTGACTGTCCCTTGCTGAAGAAGGGCAGCAAATGCAAGAAAAAGAAAGTTCTCGTCTCCACTTTGACAGACTCCGATTCATCATCATCATCATCGGATGAGGAACAAAAGGAAAAAGTTAATTTTTGCTTCATGGCAAATGATAATGAGGTAACATCTGAAACTCAGTTAGAGTTTACTTTTGATGAATTGTATGATGCCTTCAATGAACTAATGGATGAGAATAAATCCTTAACTCTTAAAAACAAAGATTTGAGGGTGACTAATAAATCGTATAGTCATAAAAATGATAGTCTAATTAAGGAAAAGGACTCCATTATTAAAGAAAACTTAGAACTTAAAACAAGTAATCATCTATTAACTCAAAAGAACTGTACCTTAATTAAAGACAAAGAAAGGTTAACTAAAGAGATTTTAAAATATAAAAATAGTAATCAAACTATAAAAGATAATCTTACAAAAGATTTAAGCTTACTAAAAACAGAAAAACTGAACTTAACAAAAGAACTTGACAAATACAAACCTATTGTAGAAAAGTTTACGTATAGTTCAGAAAAATTGGAGATGATTCTTAATAGTCAAAGAGCTGTGTTTAATAGAGCTGGTTTAGGGTATAAGCCTAAGAATAAGCAAAAGTTTCTTAAAAACTTTTTTTGTAAAAGCTGGGAAAAGTAAAACTAAAAATATAACCTATTTTTGCTATGGAAAAGTAGGACATAAAGTTAATGTGTGTGACCATAGAAAGACAAAAGATAAGAGAAATATTAAAAAGATTTGGGTTCCAAAAGGAACCAACATTACTAACCATGAAGGACCCAAGAAAGCTTGGGTACCTAAAATTGTATGATTTCCTAGTGTAGGAGTGTCTTGCAACCAAGGTCGACAAAAACTATTGGTACTTGGATAGTGGCTGCTCAAGACACATGACGGGTGACAAGGAGCAATTCTTCACCCTAGAGCCTAAAAAAGGAGGTGCAGTGACCTTTGGAGACAATAGCCAAGGTCACATCGTTGGTATAGGTAAAGTACAAATCACTTCTTCAACCTTTGTTGATAATGTACGATTTGTAGATGGTCTTAAGCATAACTTACTTAGCGTTAGTCAATTATGTGATAGAGGTTCTGATGTTCTGTTTAAGCCAACTCTATGCATCATATCCAACTCAATTGACAATAGCTTAGTATTCAAAGGAATAAGACATGGCAATGTGTACGTAGTAGATCTTGAAGATCTTGCCAAAAATAACCCTTGCTTAGTAGCTAGTGATACTAAGGTTAATGATGCAAGTTGGTTATGGCACCGTAAGTTAGGTCATGCAAGTATGAATACAATATCAAAACTAGCTAAAAGAGATTCTGTAATAGGTTTACCAAAACTAAAATTTGAGAAAAATAAAATTTGTGAGGCATGTCAATATGGCAAACAATCTAGGAGCTCTTTTAAATCCATAAATTGTGTCACTACTACTAGACCCCTTGAACTACTACACATGGATCTATTTGGACCAACTAGAACCACAAGTCTTGGTGGAAACAAGTATGGCTTTGTCATTGTAGATGATTTTTCTAGATACACATGGGTCATGTTCTTAGCTTATAAAGATGAAGCATTTTCAGTATTTAAAAAATTTTATAAGAAAGTTACTAATTCAAGAAATGTTTCAGTTATAGCTATTAGGAGTGATCATGGAACGGAATTTGAAAATCATCTATTTGATGAATTCTGTAGTAAAAAGAAAATAACTCATAATTTCTCTGCACCTAGGACACCACAACAAATGGAGTTGTGGAAAGAAAGAATAGAACCCTAGAGAAAATGGCTAGAATCATGTTGTGTGAAAGTAACCTCCCTAAGTATTTTTGGGGAGAAGCCATTAACACATCATGTTATATATTAAATAAAGTTTTATTGAGACCAATTATAAAGAAAACACCTTATGAACTTTGGAGAGATAGAAAGTCCAAAGTAACTATTTTCATGTTTTTGGGTGTAGATATTTTATTCATAATAATGGAAAAGATAACTTAGGTAAATTTGATTCTAAATCTGATGAAGGTATTTTCTTGGGATATTCTACATCAAGTAAAGCTTATAGAGTTGATGAGAATACAAAATGTCATATTTTTCTTTCTTAATGTTTAGTCTTGTATACTTATTTTATGCCTAAATATACTCATTATTCTTATATTTTGATTCAGGATGCAAATGGAAGCGTTAAGTACAAAACGAAGCTAATTGGGTGATTTTAGATAATTTCAACATTGCTTCGTAATCTGAGCATAACTTTCTCATCCGAGTTTTGATTGAGATGATTCAAGATGCTATGAAATGCCAAGAAAATGTTCTAAAACTTTTATGTTTTGAGTTTTAATAGATAATGGCTTTATCAAGGTCAAAATTGGTCTCAATTTTGACTCGATCAATTTTCAGAAGTTTTCAGATTTGATGCACGAAAATCCCAGCTGGAAAATACCACTTTTTCAGTTATATTAGGACTTTATTTTATTTTTCATAATTAGTCAGATTTGAATATTTGTTAGGAGATTTTTTTGGAAGGGATAAAGGTGAAAGAAAGGGGCCTCTTTCTCTTTTCTCTTGGAGGACCCCTCTTTCTCTTTTCTTCTTGGAAGTTTGCATCCATGTCTCTGCGTGGCTAAAGCTTTTATTAGTCTAAGGAAACAGAAGGCTCGGAATCAATAAAACTGTGAGATCTGAATTTGTTTTCATTGTTCAATTCATGCTTTGATGTCGAATGTCCTTCTGTGCATATTTTTATGATTGTTTTCGTTTAATTACTAGGAGGCCTACTAGTTTATTATTCGTTGCAATCTATTGCTAGGTTAGATATCAAATTCATAATTGTTTGATCCCTCTAATCTATGAAGCAACTAAGATCTAATTGTTAGAGAACCTGCCCATGCCGCAGAAAAATTTCAGATGCAGCGGAAGGGGCATGCGCGGGATCAACCGTTCATGCGCATGAACGTTGTTTAAAATCGTTCGTAGATAGATAAGGATTAAAAACTTTTAAAAATATTAGAAGATCAGATCTTCATCTTGTGCAGGTAGATGATCACCGCAAACTGATGATCGTGGTTTTTGGATGAAGGTTCGCTTGAAGCCGTTCAAGTGCCCGGCCTCTACGAGTATCCACACGAAGCAGGAACCGATTCAAGCTTTCTATCTCCCCAGGGTGCTAGCTTCCTTGCAGAGATAACTTTTGATGGATGATGTCCTCCCTTTTAATCAACCCTTGATTGTGCTTGGGAGGAGGAAGAAGAAGGATGAAGAGAGGAAGAAGATCAAAGCCCCTGCAGCCTTCTTTCTTTTCCCTGCGTTGGAAGGAAGAAGGTAGGAGGAAGAGGCCACCAAACAATCTTCCTTTGCTTTCCCTTGCTTGCGGCTGAAGATGGAGAAGGAGGAGAGGGAGGCCACGGGTGCAAGGAGAGGGAGATCACTACTTAGGGCGCCGGCCCCATGCCTCCTTATAAAGCCATCTAGGGCTCCTACAATTTAGGAGCCCTAGAGTTATTTCCTAAGAGGGGGCGCCGGCCCCCTCTCTTCATGCCGCACCAAGAAAAGGAGGGGGGCTCATGCCCCTCCTACTTGGTTAACCTAATCCTCCTCCAAGGAGGACTAGGTGTCCCTGTTGTGGCTTAGTCCTAATCCAATTAGGCTTAAGTCAAATCATGAATCAATTGGGTTCAATCTATGCTAGTCCTAATCCAATTAGAACTTGAATGAACCATGACTCAATTGAACCCTTCAATCCTAATCCAATTAGGAGTCATGTTGATTCATTTGATTAATAATTAATTAGGACTTAAAAACCCTAATCCTATTAGTACTTATTTAATTTTAGTCCTAATCCAATTAGGACTCTTATTTGAATTCGAAGTCCTAATCCGATTAGGACTCTAGAAATCCTACTCCAAGTAGGAATCCAAATTTAATTCAAAACTCCTAATCTAATTAGGATTGTAGGAATCCTACTTCAAGTAGGAATCCCAGTCCTACTCCAATTAGGATTTCCAGTCCTAATCCAATTAGAACTCTAGGAATCCTACTCGAAGTAGGATTTGTGTTTAAGTCCAGTTAATTAATTCCATTGTTCCTTCTTCAACTGAATATCAATCGAATTGATTACTTGTGATTCCTAATCACGATTCAACCATCGGATCGGTCAATACTTCTAGTGTGTATGACCCCATAAGTTCTATTCTGACTGGTAGTGAGATATATTGTGATCTCTATCACAATATCATTGAAAACTCCTTTCAATGGATCGAAACGATTCCAACTCTACTCATTAGGGTTAATCGATCATTGAGATAATTCCTGTGAGTCCCACCATCCACCAGTGACACCTAGCAGCATGTAGTGACTACCCAGCAGAATAGAATGATGAACCTCTAGGTGCAGTTATCATGTGATACAGTCCTACTATCGTGGATCCCTACAGGACGGAGGTCATGGATAACTCGTCAAACCCCATCGCCTGTCATATGTCAAGATTTATTCAACTTAAGTTCGAGAGCGGAGAACTCTTTCTCCACTGTGCAATCTACCCCGGCCGAGGTCTTACGAACTCAGTCTTATAAATCACATAGGATCTCTTCTTATCTATCAAGGTCGATAGATTCCTTATAGGTGCATACCCTACTCCTACAGTGCACCTACTACAGCCAATCTACACTGCATGGACCCATATGGCTAGAGACCATGTATATGTGCAGTCAAACTACAATAACCTCACTGTGAGTAGCCGAAGCATCGCAGGTCAAAGGACCAGTCACACTACTGCAACATCAAGCAAGTCACTGACGAGTGGATAGACATCCAAGTGACTTCTTGTCTTGGTCACGCTCAGTACCCTTATTCTCTAACAAGCACCTGCACTATTACTTCAGTGTCTCCACACCATGGACTCGAGTCTCGTCCATCCATAGGGAAAGTAATATGTGCACTGATCTCATCGGATCGATCACCATCCTCGTGATGATCCATCGATCAGGAGCATTTAGAAATTAATCAATAATGATACATGGCTCCAAATTCTCAACTCTTGAGAATATGCATCATCATCTTATTAATTCCTTGGACGATTCATAGACACAATAACAATATGAATGAAAAAGATGCCTTTCATTTATTCAATAATAAATAGTCAAGTACAAAATTATGTCCCTAGAATTAACAATGTGTCAGCCAGATTGGCTTCTAGGGCATACATCTAACAATCTCCCACTTGCACTAAAGCCAATTGGTCATATATCTTAGGCCCATCTTCTCAAGGTGGGCTTCAGTCTTTTGCTGACTCAACTGCTTAGTGAATGGGTCTGCCACGTTGTCCGCGGAGTCTACTATCTGCACCTCGACATATTTCTTCTCAACATAGTTGCGTATGAGGTGGAAGCGCCGCTCTATGTGCTTGGACTTCTGATGAGAACTTGGCTCCTTAGCAAGAGCTATAGCGCTATTATTATCGCAGTAGAGTGTTATGGCATCTGATGTCATCACGTCCAACTCTTCCATGAATTTCTTGAACCAGAAGCCTTCTTTAGCAGCTTCAGAGACGGCGATGTATTCAGCTTCCATAGTAGAATCAGCAATGATCGGTTGTTTAGAACTTTTCCAATTCACCGTACCACCACTGCACAAGGACACATATCCAGATGTTGACTTTCTATCATCGACATCAGTCATGAAGTCTGAATCTGTGTACCCTTCTACCTTTAACTCTGATGATCCTCCAAAGACCAAGAATAAATCTTTAGTTCTTCTCAAGTACTTAAGAATATTCTTCACAGCTGTCCAGTGTTCTTTACCTGGATTTGACTGATATCTGCTTGTGACACTCACAGCAAGGGCTATATCAGGTCGTGTACATAGCATGGCATACATGAGGCTCCCTATTGCCGATGCATAGGGTATCTTGCTCATGCATTGAATATCTTTAGATGTGTTGGGGCACATCTTCCTGGAGAGATGAATTCCATGCCTTAGGGGTAAGAGACCCCTTTTAGAGTTTTCCATGCTGAACCTTTTCAGCACTTCCTCTATGTACATCTTCTGTGATAGGCCAAGCATCCTTTTAGATCTATCTCTATAGACCTTTATTCCCAAAATATAGGATGCTTCCCCAAGGTCTTTCATGGAGAATTCTTTTGACAACCAGACCTTGACCGAGGTTAGCATGGGAATATCATTTCCTATCAGGAGGATGTCGTCTACGTATAGTACGAAAAATACGACAGCACTCCCACTAACCTTTTTGTAAACACACGGTTCCTCTTCGTTTTTGATGAAATCAAACGTTTTGATTGTGTCATCGAAACGAGTATTCCAACTTCGAGATGCTTGCTTTAGTCCATAGATGGACCTTTGCAGCTTGCAAACCTTGTGATCTCCATCACTGGAAGTGAAACCCAAAGGTTGTTCCATATAGATATTTTCATCAAGATATCCATTCAGGAAAGCAGTTTTCACATCCATCTGCCAGATTTCATAATCATGAAACGCTGCAATGGCAAGCAATGTTCGGATGGATTTTAGCATGGCTACAGGTGAAAAGATATCCTGATAGTCAATGCCTTCGCATTGACTATACCCTTTCGCCACTAGCCTTGCTTTATAGGTCTCTACCTTTCCATCCGAACCTATCTTCTTTTTGTAGATCCATTTGCATCCAATAGGTACAATACCTTTTGGTGGATCTACTAGGATCCAGACTTGGTTGGAATGCATGGAGTCTAACTCTGATTTCATAGCTTCCAACCATTTTTCGGAATCGATATCAAATATCGCCTCGTTGTAGGTTTTGGGATCCTGTATG
The DNA here is from genome assembly GCF_009389715.1 of Phoenix dactylifera. Classification (NCBI taxonomy): domain Eukaryota; kingdom Viridiplantae; phylum Streptophyta; class Magnoliopsida; order Arecales; family Arecaceae; genus Phoenix; species Phoenix dactylifera. Next base: position 86,087 of record NW_024068029.1, on the reverse strand, counting down.
TGATCCCTATCTCCCACTAGGAACATTTCCTCGGTATCCTCTTCTAGTATACCTAAGTATCTATCGGAAGGATGGGAGACCCTACTAGATCTGCGAGGTGGTTGAGGGACATCGTGTACTGGCTCTGTATGAATGGGTTCGATAGGATCCGTGACTCGTTGCCTTTTAGAGACTTTCTCTTCAAGCTCAATTTTCCTCCCACTGCCTCTATCAAGGATAAACTGGTTTTCCAAGAAGATGGCATGACGGCTCACAAACACATTGTGATCCACTGAGACGTAAAAATTGTATCCTAATGACTCTTTAGGATATCCTATAAAACGAGCACTTATAGTCCTAGCCTCTAGCTTGTCCGCCTGTAGTCTTTTGACATGGGCCGGACATCCCCAAATCTTGAGATGACCAAAACTTGGTTTCTTACCATGCCATATCTCATACGGTGTGGTAGGAACGGATTTAGAGGGAACTCTATTCAGTAGATATGCTGCGGTAAGTAAGGCATCTCCCCAAAGAAACATAGGTAAATCAGTGAAGCTCATCATGGACCGGACCATATCCAAAGAAACACATTGTGAACTCTATTCTCTCTGATACCCCCGTTGAGTTGAGGTGTACCCGGAGGAGTCCATTGTGAGACTATGCCATTATCCTTGAGATAGTCTCGGAATTCTCCACTAAGGTATTCTCCTCCTCGATCTGATCGAAGAGCCTTAAGAGGTTTTCCAGTTTGTTTTTTCTACTTCATTTCTGAACTCTTTGAACTTTTCAAAAGATTCAGATTTGTGTCTCATAAAATACACATACCCATACCGTGAATAATCATCGGTAAAGGTAATGAAGTACGAATAACGTCCCCTGGCTTGCACATCGAATGGGCCACACACATCTGTGTGTATCAGGATAAGTATTTCAGTGGTCCTCTCCCCATGTCCTACAAAGGGTAATCTAGCCATTTTTCCTTGAAGACAGGACTCGCAAACTGGATATGACTCGGAAGTCAATGAGCCGATAAGCCCATCTTTCTCCATTTTGTTCATTCTATCTTCTCCAATATGGCCAAGCCTGAGGTGCCACAAATATTTTTGGTTTATCTCATCCCTGGATCTTTTGGATCCTTTGGCACTCACTTCTTGCTCAGACATATTTACAGATACATCCATATGCAAATGATAGAGACTGTCAATCATAAAACCACGTGCGACTATTTTATTTCTGAAATAAATAGAACAGCAGTCTTTGTTAAATGTAAAAACATGACCTTCCTGTGCTAGACATGAAACAGAAATCAAATTTCTGCTAACAGCAGGTACATAATAGCAGTCTCTAAGTAATAAACTAAAATCAGACGGTAGTCGCAGATGGTAGGTGCCCACAGCCACAGCAGCAACTTTTGCCCCGTTGCCAACCCGAAGGGTTACCGCACCTTCCGCCAGCCTTCTACTTTTCTTTAGACCCTGCATGGTAGTGCACAAATGAGCACTAGAACCAGAATCTATAACCCAACTAGAAGTAGAAGAAACCGTTAGATTAGTTTCAATTATGAGCAAGTCTATACCTTCTGAAGGTGTGTCACCTTTCTTGTTCTTCAGGCTCTCGAGGTATGAAGGACAGTTTCTCTTCCAGTGGCCGTCGACATTGCAGTGGAAACATTTTTCTTTGTCATTAGCCTTTTTCTTTTGAACTTCCTTCTTTGCCTTCTTGTCTTTCTTCTGCTTCTTAACAGGCTTCTTTTTCTTCCAAGTAGACTTTCTCTTGGAACCAGAAGTCAACTCAGTAGCAAGGACATTGCCCCTTGAACCTTTCAAGGCTCCCTCAGCAGTTACCAACATATTTATCAGTTCAGTCTTAGTGCATTCAATCTTATTCATGTGGTAGTTTACAATAAACTGACCAAATGAACCACGAAGGGATTGAAGGATCAGATCTACTTGCAATTCCTTGTGCATGTTCATACTGAGCTTCTCAAGCTCCTCTAGGTCCTTGATCATAGTCAGACCGTGATCATGGACAGACTGTCCCTCGCGCATCTTTGCTTTGAAGAGCCTCTTGGATACTTCAAAACGAGCTGTGCGACTCTGCTCACCATACAACTCTTGCAGGTGTGCTAGTATGTCCCTAGCAGTCTTCATATTCTCATGCTGGCATTGGAGTTCATTGGACATGGATGCCATCATATAGCACTTGACTCTAATGTCATCATCCATCCACTTTTGATGCATCTCACGCTGAACATCAGTAGCACGTGTTGGTAGTGTGGGGATATCTGAATCGAGTATGTAGCCTATTTTCTCACAGTTCAAAACAATTTTGAGGTTTCTAAGCCAGTCCTTGTAATTGGTTCCGGTCAATCGGTTGGTCTCAAGAATACAGGTCAAAGGATTTGAAGCTGACATTGTATCTGCAGAGAGTAAAGATTCTATTTAAACTTTTGTACTTGATCCTTAATCTGTTCTAAGGTCTTTTAGAACAAATGTACCTCCCACTATTTTTTCGAATCCCTTACACTCCCCTGGTAAGAAAACGGAAATCCTACGCGACTAGGGTTTCTAGTAGGTACTGCGGTCTCACCAATCTACATGGCACCTCACCAACAATTATTGGTGACACATAGATGGATGAGTGTACAACTCTTGTACAATGCTTCTCAAACATGTTGCAGTGCAACTTGGTCTCTAAGCCATGAAGACCTCACCTAACAGTTATTGGTCCCATTTCTTAGTTAAGTCAGACCCATCGTATAATCGTAGAAATAAAGTTGTCATTGGGTCCTCACTTAACAATTATTGGTGCCCAACCCCACCTTTACCCTACAACATCTCATGTCTATATAGAGGTCCAGCCCCCTGATGCAACTTGCCCACTGTATCCAGCCGAGACAAATCAACATCAGAAAGACCTTAGCAGCTCTACTACAGTGGAAGACCTATTGACTTAATATTGGTTAATCAAGTCTTAGTGTTTGCAACTTGAGCTCTTCATAAGAGGTAATCGAACAATTGGCCAGGTAAGCAGGTGGGAGGCTCCCCTTACTCAGAGAGTAAGGTCCTAATTAAGTAACCACCTTTTATGCTTTCCTAGACACCAATTAGATCAATTAATCTAATATGACTTGCTCATGTTGGTTCACTCTCGACTTGATTGAGGAGGTTTTAATTTAGGTCTCAATTAGGTTTGTTACATCACATGTAAACCTATCTACCCCGCTCTCATTCACATCACATGCAAACGACACATCACAGGCAGTTATAATCGCAGCATCAAATGAAGCTAAACTTTAAATAGGTGATGATCATGGATTCTAATTAGGTCATATTACAAGCACATGCACGTCAATCGATTAATTGGTCTTCAACTCTTGAATTGGTTTCAAGCCTCCTTGATTCGATCCTTGATCAACTCTTGATCCCATCGCCATCAACCGCATAGATCGCCGTTCATCTTATGCCTTGTCTTCAACTTGATTGTTGACGTACATCACATCACAGAAATACAACTAGATGTAAAATAAAAATAATAATAAATTACATCCCCTTTTAGGAGGCACGCAGGCCTCTCAAAATATCAAATAAGATGCAGGCAAGCATCTGAAAAATTACATGACATTATAGATCACATCGCAGGTCATTACATTTGATACCAAAAGAGTTTGAATCCTACGATCATCACCATATGCAGCAATTATAATTTTCAGATTTGAAATCTAATTGATTATCTCATGACATAGGTTGCTGATCATGCTAATCATGATTCTAAACTTTGTAATTCCATTAACAATGCAATTAGAATCATCTTTTTATCACATAAAAATCAGCATGCAAAAATCAGCATCCTAGAAAAAATCTGCGTGCAGAAAATTTTCAGCATGCATAATCATTTAAATTTCAGATCTAATAAGCCTATTAATAATTAATCCTTATCTTAATCTACGATGCCTAGGCTCTGATACCACTATTAGAGAATCCGCCCATGCCGTAGAAAAATTTCAAAAATTTCAGATGCAGCGGAAGAGGCATGCGCGGGATCAACCATTCATCGCATAAACATTGTTTAAAACCGTTCGTAGATAGATAAGGATTAAAAACTTTTAAAAATATTAGAAGATCAGATCTTCTCCTTGTGCGGGTAGATGATCACCGCAAACTGATGATCGTGGTTTTTGGATGAAGGTTCGCTTGAAGCCGTTCAAGTGCCCGGCCTTTACGGGTATCCACACGAAGCAGGAACCGATCCAAGCTTTCTATCTCTCCAGGGTGCTAGCTCCCTTGCAGAGATAACTTTTGATGGCTGATGTCCTCCCTTTTAATCAACCCTTGATTGTGCTTGGGAGGAGGAAGAAGAAGGATGAAGAGAGGAAGAAGATCAAAGCCCCTGCAGCCTTCTTTCTTTTCCCTGCATTGGAAGGAAGAAGGGAGGAGGAAGAGGCCACCAAACAATCTTCCTTTGCTTTCCCTTGCTTGCGGCTGAAGATGGAGAAGGAGGAGAGGGAGGCCATGGCTGCAAGGAGAGGGAGATCACTACTTAGGGCGCCGGCCCCATGCCTCCTTATAAAGCCATCTAGGGCTCCTACAATTTAGGAGCCCTAAAATTATTTCCTAAGAGGGGGCGCCGGCCCCCTCTCTTCATGCCGCACCAAGAAAAGGAGGGGGGCTCATGCCCCTTCTACTTGGTTAACCTAATCCTCCTCCAAGGAGGATTAGGTGTCCCTCTTGTGGCTTAGTCCTAATCCAATTAGGCTTAAGTCAAATCATGAATCAATTGGGTTCAATCTATGCTAGTCCTAATCCAATTAGAACTTGAATGAACCATGACTCAATTGAACCCTTCAATCCTAATCCAATTAGGAGTCATATTGATTCATTAGATTAATAATTAATTAGGACTTAAGAAATCCTAATCCTATTAGGAGTTATTTAATTTTAGTCCTAATCCAATTAGGACTCTTATTTGAATTCGAAGTCCTAATCCGATTAGGACTCTAGAAATCCTACTCCAAGTAGGAATCCAAATTTAATTCAAAACTCCTAATCTAATTAGGATTGTAGGAATCCTACTCCAAGTAGGAATCCCAGTTCTACTCCAATTAGGATTTCCAGTCCTAATCTAATTAGAACTCTAGAAATCCTACTCGAAGTAGGATTTGTGTTTAAGTCCAATTAATTAATTCCATTGTTCCTTCTTCAACTGAATATCAATCGAATTGATTACTTGTGATTCTTAATCACGATTCAACCATCGGATCGGTCAATACTTCTAGTGTGTGGGATCCCATAGGTTCTATTCTGATTGGTAGTGAGATATATTGTGATCTCTATCACAATATCATTGAAAACTCCTTTCAATAGATCGGAACGATTCCAACTCTACTCATTAGGGTTAATCGATCATCGAGATAATTTCTGTGAGTCCCACCATCCACCAGTGACACCTAGCAGTATGTAGTGACTACCCAGCAAAATAGAATGATGAACCTCTAGGTGCAGTTATCATGTGATACAGTCCTACTATCGTGGATCCCTACAGGATGGAGGTCATGGATAACTCGTCAAACCTCATCGCCTGTCATATGTCAAGATTTATTCGACTTAAGTTCGAGAGCGGAGAACTCTTTCTCCACTGTGCAATCTGCCCCGGCCGAGGGCTTACGAACTCAGTCTTATAAATCACATAGGATCTCTCCTTATCTATCAAAGTTGATAGATTCCTTATAGGTGCATACCCTACTCCTACAGTGCACCTACTGCAGCCAATCTACACTGCATGGACCCATATGGCTAGAGACCATGTATATGTGCAGTCAAACTACAATAACCTCACTGTGAGTAGCCGAAGCATCGTAGGTCAAAGGACCAATCACACTACTGCAACATCAAGCAAGTCACTGACGAGTGGATAGACATCCAAGTGACTTCTTGTCTTGGTCACGCTCAGTACCCTTGTTCTCTAACAAGCACCTGCACTATTACTTCAGTGTCTCCACACCATCGACTCGAGTCTCGTCCATCCATAGGGAAAGTAATGTGTGCACTGATCTCATCGGATCGATCACCGTCCTCGTGATGATCCATCGATCAGGAGCGTTTACAAAAT